>NC_134710.1:479392415-479652808 GCF_043290135.1 Rhipicephalus microplus
AGATAGCTTCTACCTGTTGATGAAAAGTTCTTTTTGTACAGAATTCCGTCCCGTAAACAGAATGACGATAAGTTCTTCGAAAACACTCTTGGTGCATTGGCGGCTCGTCCGTTCAAGAATTCTATAAGCGAGTTGAGCTCCCGATCATCTTGTTGTTGCCGAGAAATGATAGCTGTATCAACAACTCCTAAAAAACCTGGGAAATCATCATCCTCTATAGCCGGTGATTCAATCGGTGACCTTGACAAACAGTCGGCGTCTAAGTGTTGCCTTCCGGACTTGTAAAACTACGGCCATGTCGTACTCTTGGAGCCGTAAGCTCCATCGTGCTAAACGTCCAGATGGGTCTTTCATGTTGGTCAACCAACAAAGAGAGTGATGGTCGCTTACGACTTGGAAAGCGCGGCCATATAAGTACGGGCGGAACTTCGCAACTGCCCAAACGACGACCAGACACTCCTTCTCCGTTGTTGAGTAGTTGGACTCGGCTCGTGTCAACGTTCTGCTAGCGTAGGCAACCACTCTCTCCACACCATCTTGGCATTGGACAAGAACAGCACCTAGGCCCACATTGCTGGCGTCTGTATGGATGGCTGTTGGTGCATTCTCGTCGAAGTGAGCGAGGACAGGTGGAGTTTGTAGACGCTGTCGCAGCTCGTTGAATGAAGCTTCTTGCTCTTCACCCCATACAAATGCGACGTCTTCCCTTGTAAGGCGGGTGAGCGGAGAGGCGATGTGTGCAAAGCCTGCTATAAATCGCCGCTAGTAGGCGCAGAGACCCAGAAAACGCCTGACCACTTTCTTATCAACAGGCCTTGCGAACTTTGCGACGGCTGCTGTTTTATCTGGGTCAGGCTTCACACCTTCGCGACTGATCACGTGTCCCAGGAACTGGAGTTCTTCGAAGCCGAAGTGGCATTTTTCCGGTTTGAGTGTGAGTCCAGCGGACCGTATGGCTTGAAGGACTGACAGTAGCCGCTTTAGATGCTCTTCAAACGTGGCCGAAAAAACGATCACGTCGTCGAGGTACACAAGGCATGTTTTCCATTTCAGGACGGACAGAATGGTATCCATTAGTCTCTGAAACGTGGCTGGGGCTGAGCATAGACCGAAAGGGAGGACTTTGAATTCATAATGCCCGTCTGGCGTCACGAAGGTGGTCTTTTCTCGGTCTCGCTCATCTACTCCTATTTGCCAGTATCCACTTTTAAGGTCCATTGACGAGAAGTAGCGCGCATGCCGTAGCCTGTCCAAAGAGTCATCGATCCGTGGTAGTGGATAAACGTATTTTTTGTAACATGGTTCAGCTTACGATAATCGATGCAGAAACGCAAGCTGCCGTCTTTCTTTTTCACGAGTACCACTGGCGATGCCCAAAGACTTTTTGATGGTTGGATAACGTCATCCTCTAGCATCTTCTTGACTTGCTGCTGGATTACCTCACGTTCTTTCTGAGCGACGCGATATCGGTTCTGTCGGATCGGTCTTGCTGTGTCTTCCGTAATTATACGATGCTTAGTCAGAGGCGTTCGACCCACTCGTGATGTCGATGAGAAGCAGTCCTTGAACTGGTCGAGCAGCTCCATAAGACGGCATCTTTCAGTTGGTGTTAGACTCGGACCGATATCAACTGGTGGTGTTTGTGGAGGTGATTGAGCTGTGGCTTCCCCTTGCATTAGAAGACAGTCGTGAGAGTAGTCGAGCTCTTCGAGGTACGCCACAGCCGTGCCTTTACCGATGTGCCGGCGCTCATTCGTGAAGTTGGTCAGAAGCACGTCTGTGCGCCCATCCACTAAGCTGACGATACCGCGAGCGATGGCGATGTCTTGGTGAAAAAGAAGGTCAGTGATGCGTTCGACTATGGCGTCTTCATTACAGTGCACGGCGCAACACACGGAAACAAGACTACATGACAGTGGTGGCACGCAGACGTCGTCGTCGACCACACGTAACACCCTGGGTTCTTGGTTTGGATCAGTGGTCACAGACTTGTCAGCGGCGAATGTGATCACACCGTAGCGTATGTTGACCACAGCACCGTACTCTCTTAAGAAATCCATTTCCAGAATCATAGGTTTGCAGCACTCCGGTAGGATCAGAAATGTGGCTACAAAAGCCACATTCTCAATAGTGAGTCTTGCTGTACATTTTCCCGTGGGAGTCATTATCTGGCCTCCAGCACTTCGGATATAAGGGCCCGTCCATTCCATCCTGACTTTCTTGAGTTCGTCTGCCAATCGTTCACTCATTATGGAGAAGTCTGCACCCGTATCGACTAAGGCCGTCACTTCAACGCCGTCAATCGTCACAGCGAGGTCGGCAGTCACAGTTTTTTCGGCGAAGTCTTCATCGTCGTCTCTCACGTGTTTCGGCAGCAGTGGGGGTTTTTCGGCAATTCGACGGCTTGCAACCTTCCCCCAAGAGGTCGCTGCTTTCAGTTTCCCCGCCGTGGGCTGGAAACCGACCTCTGACGGCGTCAGCAAAACTACGGCAGCTTGGTGAACCAAAGCGAGCCGGTGATGGTGACCACGTCCGGAAGGTAGAAGAGCCTTCCCGCCTGTCAGCCTGGTCGTCGTCGATGGGGGCACGGCTTTCGTCGAACTGTCGGCGCGTAGCTGTAGGTGCACTACCCGCGGTATTCAGCTCGGCGATGTGGGCAAAAACGGCAAATGTGCCCTGGCTCTCCACAGTTGTAGCAGAGTGGTCGACGATCCGCAGTGCACCATATGTCGGTCTTCCGCATATAGGGTCGCCTGACAGAATCCTGCTGAGCCCAGGCTGTCACAGGATACGGTTCGAGGTACTGCGGCGCTGGCATGGGCGTGGGTCGACGAACAGCGTCTGCATAGCTGTATCCGTTCGGCTGGTACGACACTTCTGGAGCCAATGGACGACGCACGGCGTCTGCATAGGTACACGAGCTTGGACGGTGCGGTGGAGCGGAATATTGCTGAGGAGAGGCAAACGCTTGTCGAAGTTCATGGCGAACGATTTCAGCGACGGAGGCTACCGTGGACTCCTGCTACGGGGGCGCCTGTGACTGCAATGTGTATTTTGTGTTCTCCTTCACGATCTCCTCACGCACGATCTGTCTAATCAGGTGGCGTAGAGCAAACTCGTCGTTTGCGGTAAGTGCGGCGGCGCCTGCAGCTGCGCCGGTGGCCGGGCGATCAGACTGTCGGTACCGTTGCTGTAGCGCACGCTCTATTGCGGTGGCCTCCCTGGTGAACTCGTCCACTGTTTTCGGCGGATTGCGCACAAGGCCAACAAATAGCTGCTCTTTGACGCCCCTCATGAGATGGGTTAGCTTTCGAGCCTCGGGCATGTTGGGGTCCGCGCGGTGGCACAAGCGCACCATATCCTCAGCAAACATGGCGACGCTTTCATGCAGCTGTTGGGTGCGTCCTTCAAGAAGGCGTTGTGCGTTATCGCGTCGATCCGCGTTACCGAAGGTGTCAAGAAACCGACGACAAAACTCCTCCCATGTCGTCAATGTTGCCTCCCGGTTTATAAACCACGTCTTCGCGCCGTCTTCAAGGGCGAAGTATACGTGGAAGAGCTTTCCATCGAGACTCCAGTAGTTCGATTTAGCTACCCGTTCGAACTGCTCAAGCCAATCTTGCGCATCTTCGTTCGGCCGGCCATGAAATGGTTCAGGAATGCGCATATTCTGGACCGTCACCTGTGTAGGACTCCTTGCCATTTCTTGAGTAGGGGTGGTTGTCGGAAGTGTTGCTCCCTTTAAAAGGCCAAATTCTGGTTCAAGACCTTGAAGGCGACGGCTTGAGCGGTGCACAGGCATCTCCACGCGTGGCTGTCTCGTAGGGCTGGACTCTGGGCTTCTCACAGGGGTGCTGATCATGATGTGGTAGTACCCAGCTCCTCCACCAGTGTCGCGGGTTATAAATGACAGGGGGTTTATTTAAAAACACGGACAGTGGGACTTGTAGAGACGCTCTCAGAGAAGGCCGCTAAGATTGTCGTCTTCTTTACTCTGCTGCGCTGCGCCTCTCGAGCAAATCCGCGTTCTTCGTTGTCGTCGCTATTTCGCCGCTAAATGCAGCTATGCACGCGGCAATATATCATCTGCAAAACACCAACAGGGACACATAGCTTGGAAGGTATTTTACAGCAATTTCGAAGGTATTGACGCCATCAAAAGGAACCCCATCAGGACTCCCTTACTCCCTCGTATCACGAAGACTAGGCAAATCCCTGTACTACCCATCATTCCCATGGTCGCTGAACGATCGCAGTGTCAGGGTCCCTTCTAGTTCATTTTAGGAACCTCTATGGCTGCTTACAAGCGCGTGGCATTCGTTGAAAGTTTTGTGTTTGGCCACAGTGCAGTCTTGTTTCTTATTTTAAAAGATTTCTCGATGCAGACCGGGTTGAAGGGCGTCACAGTTTTGTGTGCTGACGTGGTAGAGAGCTGCCCACGCTAGGTGGCAATGATTGCACCCTGCGGCTTTTTGTTTTTGTAGCTCTCGAACTGAAACTGGTCGATAATGAGGAGGTTGTAATTAATTAACTGTCGCATACTGCAGCGAGCAATGTGCGGTGTTGTGACTAACAGGCCCCAAGCAATACTTTGCAGCAAAAAAATACAAGAATGCGAGGCCAAAGTTCTGGTGTCAGTACCCTTTTAACAGTTTAAATGACAACAAGCTTCTTCCTTAGCGGAGGAGAGATATTGTGTGCACATTATATTCAGTTCTGCCTAGAAAAACTGCCTATTTAAATGAAACTATGGAAAAGATTGCGAATGCCTTGATGTTATTTTCGTGCGCCTTAGGAAGTATGACCCATCGCTCTCAATCTTATGGGAAGTGCTGAGGGCCCTTTATCTGCTCAGCTATGAACAGGCTTTAGTAGAACGAGGTTTCAGTATGAACAAATTGATTATGGTTGAAGGTACGGCAGAGCTCTCCTATATCTCTCAACAAGTCATCTGCGAGGCTGCGAAAACCCACAGTGAGCTGCTCAACGTTACATTGTTGAAAGAATTGAAGTGATCAGTGTGCTGTGATAGACGCACATATGCGTTACACATGGATGAACAGAAGAAACAAGTTTGGCACAGCGGGTAACCTCGAAAAAAAGAAAAACTTGAGCTCAAGCTGCAGAGCATGCAAGAGATGAAGACAAAGCTAAATAAATTTTGGAGTGCTTGATGGAGTGAGCAGATCGGTTTTGGAAGACGCCAAAGCGAAAGATGACATGGCATGTGTTGTCAAGATTTCGCCGAACAGCTAAAGAAAAAGAGGCGGGGATGGCTGCACTTAAAAAAGGTATCAGGGCAGAAGAAGGGTTCTTTTCTTAAGTCGCGTGAAAATAACATCAGATTAACACTCCTTTAGTTTACCTTTTTGCGTCCTTGAAATTGTGGGAAAAGTCCTTGAATATACAGCCAAATATTGTGTGCTAACCTTGCTGTGCATGGCGCTCATACACAGTGTACAGAGATATAGTTGGTAAGCATTCTTTTTAAAGAGACAAGGTATAAACACGGACACAAAGAGAGGAGTCACTTGTGATGGCTTGGCTTATCTCATGTTTCTATATTTACGTGCCAAGTCTGTTTAACCGTGCGGAGTGCAACAATTGTTTTGATACGTTCGCTGAGGCATGCTTTTTGTTGACCTGGTTTTATTTGCGAAATGACCTACCAGTGAGCCATTGGGTATATCTCCCAGGTTCGTCGTGACCCTACCGGTCGCACCCGGGCTATGCCTCTATTTTTTGCTTGCACGAGATGGCCCTGCCACCTTTGCAATGGGCGTTTGGCACATCTATTTCAAAGATTAAAAGCTGTTTTCCACTTTGTTTTGGTCAATATATGTTTAATTACAATGTGCTTGACATAGGAAAACAAATAACCTCAGTTTCTGCGCTCAAAATACTTATTAGGTAGATAAAAGTTACTATTAGTAGGAACATATAGTAGGTGGCACTGCCACCTTTGCAGCTGGCATTTGGCTAGTTCATCTTAGATATACAAAGCTGTTTTTCACTTCTTTTTTCCGGCAAATAAATATTTAATACGAAATGCAAGGTGCAAGAAAACAGGCAAAGTCAGTTTTTCTGATAAGTTCGTTTCATTACTTGGTGCTGCCTTTTCTTTATCAGCTGTAAAAGTAACGAGCCTCCATTAGGTGCTCTGAAAATTTATAGTGTAGAAGGGCTAACTTCTACACTTAAATCAATGGCACGTACTTCAAAACTGTGGAGAAAGTTTGCAAGCGACAGTATGGAGGAATGTAGCTGCCACTCAGTTTCTTAGAAACAGTCGCACCACCTCACGTCCAATGCAATAGACCGTATTTATTAGTTACACTTCCGAAATTCAGATGGTAGCACAAAATGGAGAGCTCTCGCACAATGGTCGCATCACGCACAGGACAAAAATATTTATATTGAGAGTGTGGCTCATAGCATTTAACATCAGATAAGTTTTCTCCTGGGCGTGTGTATCCTCCTGCAATAAAAATCATAACTCTGCATTGAAGTATCGTAAAGCTATCGTAGCCGCAAGCAGATATGTGCACGTGACTTCGCTGCCGCACATGGGAAACACAGGCCGTAACTCATCCGTAACCCACAACGCAGTAAACGTGTGTTCCTCGTGCCAGATATTCATTCACCTTTGTTCTGTTTCTTTTGTTTGTGATGATGCAGTTAAGCGGTTAGTGTAGTCAATTTATTCTAGTAATTTTATTTGCTTTACAAGAACTTGCTAGCCTTGCTGAGCATTTGGTGGACAAATAAAATTGTGTGGAAGGGCAGATTGCGTGGTTGAGGAACGATAGACTTTATTTTGTCTCAGGTGACTTCGAAGTGCTTTTAAAATTTTACTTTGGTGCCATTCTATTGATGTTAAAATCAACTTACAGACTCTCTGTTTTACTTTCAATTGTTGCCAGTCTTTATCGGCTTTTGGTCGATGTGTTCATACATAAGGGTCTGTCATGCCAGGTATTTTTTATGCACACAAGTGATGTGTTGTTCATGAAGGGCACTTTTAATAAAAATTTGTGCTTCTGCTTTATCTGAAAGTTTATGCCTCAGTTGGATCATTACAAAAAGCTGTGCAAGCTTTATTGAAAGGCTCTTATACATAATTTGATTTCACGGTAATAAACTTAAATATCTATGTTCAACAGATGATTATTTGAGTTAATATGCAGTGCCTTTCCTTTTCCATATTTCAGCTTATTTGGGGCATTTGGAAGCTATATAAATATCTGATCACTGCATACCAACGCAATTTACACTAAATATGTTGAAGTAGCCAGACATGCTATGAATGTTGTTGAATGTGTTGCTGCTGTGGATCTTGTGGCCTGCACTAATATGTACTCACACGCGCTACCATGTAGTTGCATTGAGGTATTTATTAGTAAATGCAACAGAACAGTAAAGCAACTGAAGAATGGGGCATGTAATTGATTCTCTGGTTCCTCAGTAAAGTGAAGCCCCAAAAGTATGAAAAAAGCTTGAATGTAAAGTGATACACTTACGAAGCCCTGCCCTTCCTTTGGAATTTTCATTGCTTTAGAGGCTGTACAACCTGCAAACTGTGCACCGTGCATAACTTGTTTACTGTGCGGTTGCATTCAAAAATAAGTAAAGCAGCTCTAGGACTTTCTTACAGGTAAAGGCTGCATGGATGACGACATATCAGCTCAAGACACATTTACAGCAAGAGCACATTGAACAGCATCCACGTGTCTGTGGCACAGTCAACATATTTTATGTAAGTGACATTGGTAGTCAGTCATCATAAATGCATGAACACTGCTTCTACATGCACCAAATTAGCGAAATATACACACTAAAGGTGATGTATATGTACTCAAAGAGTCACAACTGTTAATGTAAATATTAGGCTTCTTTGTGTGAAACTAACTGATGCATGGAAGTTTTCTAATAAGGCTTCAAAAATTCAGGATTTATCACGGATGTCCGCTATTAAAATTCGACATGTGTCTGTTAATGTCCAGATTTTCATGTCTGGCAGATGTTTGAATGTTCAAGAGAAACGTGTCCAGGACGTCCGATTTAACGTCTTTTGGTTTGCACAAGATGCTTCGTCAGATATATGCAGTACGTTATCGGCATGTGCGTGGTTGTCCAGTGGATTCTCAAATATCTGGTGCAGAAGATCCACCGATCTATTGGGTATTGTCTGTGTTCTTCCATAGCGAATTGCCACTGGACAACAGAATGCTGTATACCAATACTGTTTCGCAAAAATGTGTAGTATACTGTTTATATACGTTTGTATGCCGGGAAGTTTGATGAACGTAACAACGGAATGCTGTACACCGCTGAAGTATCAGACTGAAGTAAACGCGTGGCGGCTTCATAGCGTTGATTGATATGTGGGGCTTAACGTCCCAAAACCACCATATGATTATGAGAGATGCCGTAGCGGAGGGATCCGGAAATTTCGACCACCTGGCGTTTTTTAACGTGCACCGAAATCCGAGCCCACTGGTATACAGCATTTCCACCTCCATCTAAAATGCAGCCGTCTCAGCCGGGATACATAGCGATGTTTAAATGTGCCGCTCAAATAAGCACGCCATGTATTATACTGAAAAGAGAGGAAAACCACAATAATAAAATGAAAGGATGCGCTTTATACTTAAATGTGTTATTTTGGCATACAATTCCCGTTTACAAGTTGCTAACACTCTGTTGATACGACACTAAAGCGCGCTTGACACAAAGCAAAAACGCTTGAGGCAGGCGAAACTTGACGCGGCATACCAAGAACGCGGAATAGAGCCTGTCGACGTTTAGTTATTGTTAACTTCTGCATGATGCGTTTTTCGCGAAGGTCTGCGCGGTGTCTTTTATGGTAGACGTATGGTTATGAGCCGACTGCTATCCTCAAAGGTTTGAAAATCACGAAAGCACTTTACCGATGTTTGAATTTGAAGGAACACACTGCAGGTTGAGTGACGTCGGCACACTTGCCCAATGGACATGCTCCTCTGCTGAGAGCAGCGAACGGGGCGCCTCCACTGCTGTCGAGCGTCGCGATTGGTCCTTTCCGGCTGCGCGCAAAATTATGCGCAATGCAGCATGCAAACAGGAGTTTGTTGTTTACGCCATTTGTGGCCGTCGTAGTGTTGTGTGATCTTTCTTTATCGCAGTGATATACTTGTCATCCGTATGTGTTTCGTGTAACGTGAACACCTAGGATTATTAACATGTCTGCGAATAACGCGAAAATACCTACGACGGAACGCGTCGTCAAAAGTAAGTTGCTTTTATCTACCTCACTTTGTGGCATCCATAGGCTCGCCCCGGGATTTTTGCTGAGTCCGGCGGCCATATTTGTCGGGTACAGCCCCTTTAAATATGCAGTGTGAGAGTGTGCGGCCTTTCCGTAGTGAAATGTTGGGACGTGTGGGTTGATGTACAATCAGACAACTGCTCAGTGCGCACGCGAGCCGTACGGACGGCAACGTTAAAAGCTGGACTGATCGTCGAACGTTTAAGCCTAACGTTCCCGGTCTTGAACCTTTAAACGAGCTCAGCTGATTGAAAGCCGCTGGAAAACTGGTTTCGCATCGTAATGCGTGCACCGAGCAGTTCAGCGCGTCTCGCTTTTGCGCGCCGCGCTGTGCTTCGTCGGTGTGGAATGCCCAAACGGAGAGCTTTGCGTGTTTAGTATCGCGCTGCGTCACTTTTTAGTCGTTATTGCTTGCGCAGCTTCATGTTCCTCTCGGCTTGTCATGCCGCTGTTTTCATTTCACGGGTGGCGGCTTCGTAGGCGATCCTATTTCGGGGCCCCCCCGCCCCTCCCCGCTGTGGCTGTGTTTACATGCCTCCCTTTAAGTGCAGAGTCGCCACCGACGTCGTTTTCGCATCATTTTTCGCTGTAGGCCCGTATACTCATATTTGGGTCCACGTTCGAGAGTCCCAGGAGGTCGGAAATTTCAGGAGCCCAACACTACGGTGTCTCACAATCATATGGTGGTTTTGGGGCGTTATACCCCACATACCACCCATTGTTTTGGCAGTGACCCGTGCTGTGCGCAGCCGTTCTTCTACAGCTGTCGATAAACTTTCTGATTACTTAGTGTTAGATTATTTAGTGTTAGGGAAGCCCGGGTTTCCCGAGTTTCGCTGGAGTGCCGGAGGGGCTCCGAGCGCAGTGCCTCATTGGTCGACCTCGGGCGTTTTTAGAAACCGCTCTCTGTTCACGCTGAAATAGGCCGTCGTGGCTGTGTTTTCCGCCGCGACCTCCCTTGTCCGCAGGAGCACAATGTCGCGTTTTCGTCAAGAGCGCGTCCTGGCTAGGAGCGCTTAATATCCCACCGGGCTTTGGCCCAGGATGACGCTGAGTTGCCATGTTGGACCCGCGATCATCTTCGGAAAGCTCGCTACCGGTTGGATACCGGGTCGTTAGTACGAAACAAGGAAAAATAACCCAAGGTCGCCGCCGGCTGCTTGCGTTTGCTCAAACCGAACCTACCGGATCGTATAAAGTGAATTTTTGTTTGTCGGTAACGTGAGCGGCCGCGGTGACTCCAGGCGAGGCTTCAATAAAAACGGCTAGCTGGTGCATGAGCATGTCGAACGTTGAATTGGACTCGTTCCGCGAGTGCGACGTGCAGTGTGCTTTCCCTCTATTTCGCAGCAATCGTTTGCTGCGGAAATTCGCGCTTTTACACGACGTGTTAGCCACGATATCGACGCGGAAATGGCTTCCACCTGCGCCACCGTAGCCGTTGGTGGCGTTGCTTTAGATGTGCCGTGTCGTCGTGCTCGTGGCAGGATGGCCTGCGTTCTTGCAGTGCTTCGACTAAAGCACCTGTTGATCGTACTTTGAGAGTAGCGCCCGCGCATCGTTTTCCAGCGCGAGACTACCGCAGGCTTGTGGTGCGTAATCGATATCGCTTGCACACTGGTCGGAGGGCGCTCTTGTCGGCCGTGAGACTACATCTGAGTCTGACCTCCAGTCTCGCCGCGGCTGTACAAAAGCGCCGGTCGATTGCTTCGCTAGCCGTCTGGCTTTTTCGTGACGTTGAGCAGTGACAGGATAGTTATGTTCGTGCCACCTCCCATGCATTCAATCCTTTTGCCCCCTGAAGGATGCACTCAAACTTGCAGCCAGCCTTAACGTACTTTCCATCTGAGAGTCGATGGTATTCATTCGTAGCATCGCAAGTTTCGATGGTGTTCATCCGTAGCATCGAGGACCCATTATCTCGCTTTCAGTACAAATTTCGCGGCCCAAGAACAAGTGAATACCAAAGTCTCTCGAGATCCAATTGAAAAAGTGGATGAGCGAAGCGCAGCAGCTCCCATCGAAAACGAGTAATCGTGCAGAGCTAGGCAAGTTTAAAAGAGATGTAATCGTAATAGTTTTATTATATTTCCGCTGCCCACGCCATCAAAGTAGCAGCGCGGCTCCTCGAGTGATTTAAAAAGCGCGAGCCTCTTTGATTGGAATTTGTAGAAACAGCCGAGGAAAATATGGGAGGTAGAGACGTCGCGTGGTGCGGGCCGCGGTAATGCCGGTCACTTAATATTTTTTTGCGTATGTTTCGACACATTTTTTGTTGATATTTTAGTTTTGTTGTGTGCTAATGTACAGTAGAGACCCTGAAAACTGTGGACTGTTTTAGGGAATCAATCAACCAAATTTTAAAAAAACCTAACCCCCCAACTCGAACAGATTGGCTATACTTCAACCGCGAGTGAACGAATATTGTTTAACATCCATTCCCACAGTTTGTTTCAATGCAATACCCAAATTTCCGTGATCGCCTTCACAATTTTAAATGCCTCCCTGACATGCTGATTGTGCACGCAGGGGTCGCCGACAAGTTTGTATGTACGATAAGCTATCTCTGAAGGTACATGCTTGGATATTGTACTTACCCGTAATGAAGTCACACCTGAAGACGCAAATATCACTGAGGTTTTTCAAGTCGTTTTTTGTTAATCTGCGCCGGTGCTTTTCAGAAAATCGCAATGTTCATTCTAGTTTTAGGTAATAGTCGATAACGTTCGGCAGAGAGAACATCCTGACGCTCTGCTCTCTCTTTGTGGACTGCTAAATCATCTTGCCTCACCAGCAGCTGATAATTGCTCAAACTTGCATTGAGGCAAAGCTGAATACGCGCAAGCACGAGGAAACAACACGGCAGCGGTCGGCGACGGAGTCAGTAGGTACCTGGGCATGACGGTGACGCATTTCGGAAGTGATTAACAGGTGCTGCGTGACGCACATGCACACTATGTATAGTTGGAGCTTAAAAATATGCCGATGCACTGTATGATGGGGAACAAAATAAATAGGGGTTTATTACTATTAGCCAGAGTATGCTGCACTATTTTTTGTGTTCTTTTTAACTGTGTGACTGAGGATTTAAGTAATTAACTTTTGAAGCAATGAATTTGGGAGAACAATGGAGATGAGAAAGTTATAGATGAGGCTGCAAAATGTCTGTTTAGACAGTTGCTTTCTATTGAGTGAGTATTGTTTTTCTGCTTTCTACAGGTGCCCATGTAATACAAGAATATATTGCATGGCATGCCCACTTGCACACAATATTGAAGTACCCCCTAAGTTTCTGCATAAAAACGGCCATTGCATTTGACCATGTGTGCTGCCTTTACAGGCATGCACGATGACACACGTTTTGAGTGGTAAAACAAGCGTTAACCACTGAATCTGTTTATTGTTGTGATGAAATGTCACGAGGGAAGCGTATTGTTTGCACTCGGAACTTTAGGGAACACTTCACTCGAGGCGCCACGCAGGCAGGCATCGAGTATCTTGTATTTTATGAGCCCCTGTAGTAAGCAAAAAAGAGAACACTGAGACAATAACAGGTATCATGTTAGGAACTTTTAATCAGACGATTTGCCAACTGATGTACGTTAAAAAAAATATATATTTTGGCTAGCCAAGTTGCTTTGACAGTTAAACATGGCTAATTTGGCAATAGACCATTTTGAAGCACACAAGTGCCACCAACGGGCACGCAAGCAATCCTGGGAAAAAGTGTGTGCACAGCCGCAACGAGCACGTGGGAGCGGGAGCTTGGCTTTTCACTTGCGCCAAGCGAGACACTGAATTTGGCAAGGTCCAACATATTGCTGTGTGATTCAACCATGCAGGTCAGTGTTCAGCTTATTTGGGACAGCAAACACAACTGTGCCATGTATATGTGTATGTGTGTTTATATATATATTGTTACGTTTATAAATGGGTTTATTACGCTGTGGCGTACTGGGAGGCTTGAAGGGGTCGTGCACCGGAGGCCTATCTCGCTAGCCGAATGTCCTCTTCTCTAATCTGCCTGTTCCCCGCTACCCAGAGGCTCATACCCAAATCACACACGCATATATATATATATATATGCGTGTGTGTGTGTTTAACAATAAACCAGCAGTGTTCAGTTCACTCCTCGTCCGTTCTTTCTCTGTCCCGTGCTGTTAGTTGTAGAAATGCGACACGATTGAAGAATGTAGGGAAGTGACATGACCCCAGGTCGCCTCCCTACATTTATCAGAACATGCAACTTCTTATACACATGTGCAATAATGACAATATGTCTAGTTTCTACTGTATTCAAGGATGGAGGACATTCCTTATTATCTCTCTTCACCTTGCAAACCCTTTTTCAGTTTACAGCTGAAAAATATTGCTTATCTTAAGCGGGAAATTTTTTTCCTCAATGGCAGGCATTAGCATAGCATCACAATTGCTTGTTTGACCATATTCGAATGCGTTAACACGTGAAATGATACACCATTTTTGATGAACCCTGACTATACTTCCTGCAAACATGCTTATTGTGAAACATTAAAGCATGTACGTACAAACTGGAAATTATCAAATCAAGATACCCCGCAAATAAATTAATGAGTTTCCAGGCTACAATGTACTTAATGTCTGCACGAAGTTGTTTTGCGTTTTGACAAACAGTTCATAAATTAATACTACTTGAATTCGACAACTTACGGCTCCGCATGTTCACACATTACCAACGAAGTGACAAAACTATCCAAACTGAAACTCTGAAATTTTCAATATTCAAGCAGCAAGCCCTTCCCTGGGTTTCTATAAGGAGAAAATTGTCTTAAGGTAATTACAAAAATTGTAGGACAGTAGTGAATTTACCTCCTTTTTCTGATTGACATGTTCGTACAAATTTATTTTCTCTTTATAGGCTAATTAACCACAAGTATTGCACATTAGCAGGACTATGTCATGTCTTGTAAATACTAGTGCTCACTAACTTTACCAAGCCAGGCCTGAAACAACAAATTTTAAAGAAATATTCTCTCAAATAATTTTCGGTGGTGGTGCCTTCTGTGAAAGAAATCGTGAAGTTTCTTGCATCAGTACTGAGGTTTATCAAAAGTGACGCTGCTAAACATGACTGCAGCCGAAACAGGTATGATAGATATCTTCACACTTCAGTGTTTAGCCTAGTGGCTAAATGTAGTCTCTACGGCTTCAATGCGCAACGTAACCCCAGAGGGGGTGCTATAAAAAGAAGAGAGAGGGAGCGACAGAAAGAAAAAAGTGAAGAAAGTGTGTCGCATTCCTGACGAGGAGGTTAGGCTATGGTTCTGATGGTTCCAGGACCCGCGTCGTTGCTCGTTTTTATAGCCAGGGGACGGTAGAAGCTTTTTTGAAGTACACAAAGAACTTGACCTTGCCTTAAGACCCGTTGAACATTACCTGGTAGTCTGCTTTCCCTTTGCGGGGAGGTGATGAGTGTTTGGCAGTTTGTGTTTGTGTCATGTGGCATCAGTTGAACGATAGGCCACAGACCCCCAATTTCGATTCCAGTGACTTGAAAATGGCCCATTGAAAAGTTTGTGGATAGTTTGCGAGCAAGTTTGGTGGAAAACAGTCTTGCTCGCATATGTGCGGTAGCTATCTTGTGAGCCGTGAGAGCGAGCCATATTTGCCCGACTGCAGCGAAAAGTGTGAAGGGCTGCGTGAGCTCTAACGTTCCCAGCCGCGTGCAGGAAAACAAACGCTACGTGTTCCGATGCCTCCTGAAGTTTGAAAATATGATTTTCAGCATGTCCTCTTTTCGATAAAAGATGTATTTGCTAGTGTAATAATTCCACTCACATAACGGTAACACGTGTTGCAAATGATGATTGTGTTTTCGAAAATCATTGATATGACTGCCATTTGCTTGTTGTAGTGGGAAACGACTGATCTAGGAGAGGTAGCATGAATAAAGCTTGGAGTGCGAGAAATAGACAAGATGTGCACCATTTACCTCTAGCAAAACTAAAACTTACTAAATAATGTGTTTGCTCATGTAGATCATGTTATCTTAATTTCTAGGCACCCGGCCTTCTCTGACTAATGCGCGGTGTAGCTCATTTGCCCTCAGTATCAACGGCACTGGCTGCCATAGACACCTAGAAAATCAGATGTTCGCTGAAAACGAAGACACGCTCCAGCATGTCCCTTCGATGAACCTTTCCAACGACCGCTCACTGGGGGCAGGCATAAGTGTGGTGTTATTCTCCTATTCCCCTTCCCCGGTTCACCCTCCCAATGACAAATGCGATATCCGGACCGTGTTTTGCAGCTTCCGCTCAGTAAGAGAAGGGGGCCTCAATCATCTAGTGGGCTGTTGGGATACTGAAAATGGTGGAAGTGCAAAGGAGGGGGGGGGGGGGATTTAATCTTAAAAAAAAAAAAAAAAATCCCAGTATATCCACGGAGTGAATGATGAGTGGCGAAGCATCCGTAAGCCAGTTCGTGCGACCATCCTTGCGTCCATCCGTGCGACCGTCCATCCGCGCGTCCATCTAGTAAACACTCGGAGTACCGCCATTTCGCATTTTCTGTGGCACATAGCCGCTCCGCGCATCGGTCCGTCTGTCCGTGTGATCATCTAGTGAACGCTCCAAGTACCGCCATCTCTCATCCCCTGTGGCATATACCTGCTCTAGAGCGGGTATGTGCCACCGGTGGGTGCCTATGTCAACATAGGATGGACAGACCCACGCTCCTTAAGAAGCTTTGCCCCTAAAAAAAAAAAACTTGGAATCTTGAAAAAAAAAAAAAAGTAAGGCTGTGCATGACTTTTCGTGATAGTCAACTCACATGGTGGTGCTATGAGTTGACCATCACGAAATCGGTGAGCAATCGTAAAGCAACCACAACTGTTTCGTGTGGTCCCTTCGTTTACCACACCACTGTGGTGCGGTTATGAAAATAGAATGAAAAGATCTGTAGTACCGTATGTGTAAACTGATCAGATTTTGACTAGTGCGCCATTGCATTCACGAAAATCCTACAAGTGTGCAGCAGGTGCGCGAAATTTCTATCCCAATAAAACTCGCAAGGTTCCTTATACAATTTTCTAAGAGGATTCAAACGCCAGAGCAGTATTTTTTCTTCTCAGTGGACTGTATCCCCCCACTGAAAGCCACATCACACGGTTTGTCAGTTTCTCGGGGTCTGCCCACTTTAGACCAAGTGGCGATGTCGCGTGATGACGTCATAATTTCAAAAATTTTGGTGAGCTGTGATGTCAGCTAATAGATGATTTTTTTTAGCACTTGTGTAGACTGTGATGAACACTTTTTTGTTCTTTATGAGGCCTCAAGCTTTCCCAATCATGTGTACTGTGCTGTTTATTTTGTAAAAGCATGCCAACATTGATTTTTCGTACTAAATTTATTGTTTGAGGTTCCTAATATTTTCACACCTCTAAAATTTTATAAAAAAATAGCATTACTGAAGCACGCCAGGAAAGTGCTGCTGTTTGCGTGATAATTATACGAGTAGGGTATACTTCGGGAGAGTACAGTCAATTGAGAGATATGAATTGTTGAAATAAGCCTGTATAGTAAAAAACTTGTAGTATTTGTGAATATATGTATATTCAATATTACACTCAGTGACAATCACTTATCTAAATGTTATAGTCTCACTTAATCACTGTTCTTTGAGTTTCATTGCTTCCTTCATGTGTTCGCTTGTGAATAGGACAATTTAGTTTCTCAGGTGGTGGTTGGAAATGAAGCACGGATTTCGGATGCACATGTGCCAAGCGATTTTTCAGGCATGTTTTCGGGTCTCGACTTTTGGCCTGTACAGATAAGTTCGGTTTCTTCTAGAAAGTACCCTTACTCATTTTATTATTCAATACTCCCAAAACGGGTGCAATTCACATCTGTTTTGTGAATTAGCTGGAGTTTGAAGGAAACTCGTTTTGTAGCAATAATAATTGGCTCTAATATGTTTCTCTGAAGATGAGCAGTTCATTCATGTATATACGTGTCAGTGCGCCCTCCAAGTATGAATGTCGCATTGCTTGACCCATTTTTCCTTCTGCCTGCTCGCCACCCTAAACAAAAATACAAATGCTATCTCCTGCGCATAGTACGTTGCCTAGGTCGCCATTTACTCTTTCCCTCACGTATTTCATATAAGCATCAAACAATTTCAGTCCATTTTCAATATGTGAGCATGTTTGTTTTTGATTCCTAATGCTAGAATTTGAGTGTTCTAAAGTGGTATATTTGGAGCTTCTTTAAAGGGACCCTGAAACGTTTTTTTTGAAATTTTGCCAGCGTTTAGGCTAGAGCACCATCAAACTTTTCGCACCACAAATGTAGTGATACGTTATGTACCATGGCCGCTATGGACAATTATATCATGCCCTCCTTCTCACCTCTGCCTGACCTCAACTCGTGAGGAATACTCTCATTGCTGGGGATCGCAGAGCTCTCATGAGGGCACTCACCGTAGCCAAGGGGCGGCACACAGGACGTGTGCTTCCCCCCCCCCCCCTTTATTTGAAAATTTTTTTTCGCCATGGCATAGAGAGTGAAAACCTGCCATTTTAAGGGAGTGCCCCTCCCAAAATCAAGTTGCAAACCTAGGTGGCTAGGCCACTCCGCAATGAACGGACAGGTGTCGACCAGCAAAAAGACGTGCGTTTATTTGAAGCACGCTAACTTAAAGGAAACAGAGTGGGGGAGAAGTAAGAAGAAAGATACGAGTCATGGGCAGCATTTGACTGTGCATCAGCAACTGGTGGCTTGCAGGTTGCAGGATTTCCCTTTACTTAAAATCCATAACGCTCCACGGGTTTTCTTTTGCGAGTTGGGGTTGAAGATGGGCTGCGACTTCCAGTAGTGCTGACTGAGAAATTGCCGTCCCGTCACTGGGCTGCGCACCGATTCCCTCGGAGTCGTTTCTTGACGTTGTAGCAGATGTTGTCTGGCACTCGTTTGCGAACTTGATCAGCGTGACTGTGAAGATGCCTTGGTCTCTCTTTACAGACACCACTCCTAAACTCTCAGTTGACTTGACCTTCCCCGGGGTCCACTTGTCACCAGTTCTGTAATTACGAACACATCGTCTGGTGCAGCCGTCCCCTGCTTGCAGTCTGATGTCACCTTAGATGCTGGGGGCCGGCTCCCTGGGAGGAAAACGCATATCAAACCTTGTTGTTCGTACTTTGTAACCCAGAAGCATTTCCAAGGGAAAAACCCAGAATCTTGCAATGCGTTTTGATAGTGGCATAACAGCCTCGCTAATGATGCGTTGAGATCAGATGTACCCACCTTCTTCAGCCAGTTTTTCACAGTGCACACCACGCGTTCGGCCATTCCATTGCTCTGAGGGTGGTAGGGAGGGGTGCAAATGTGAATGCTATTTCGATGCATAAACTCAACAAATTCATGGCAGACACCGTTATCAGAGACAACTGTGCGTGGTAGCCCCAAAAAGGCTGAACAGTCGGCGCAGCGCGTTGACAGTGCTGCTTGATGTTGCCTGCTTCAAGGGGGGGGCCTCTAACCATTTACAATGAGTCAACGACCATCAACAGTATCTTGCCCTGAACAGCTCCTTCGAAGTCAACATCGAGCCTAGATCATCACTCCTGCGTTTCAGGCCAGCTTACTGGCTTCTGGGCAGGAGGCATCGATAATGCCTGAACGCAGCTGCTAAAACTTGAAGCAACTATCTTAATGTCTTCATCCAGCTTGGGCCACCAGAACTTTGACCTCGCAACCGTTTTCATTGTAGAAGCCCCCTAATGGGCAGCATGCAGCAATTTCAAAAGCCTCGCACGGACAACTGATGGTACTATGAGACGTCCCCCGCTACGCCACTGGTTGCCAAAGAGAGGGAAGAACACTCAACCCTTTTTCTATTTGGCTCCCGCTTGGCTTTGTGTCTCAATCGCTTGCCACATACAGGGATTCGTGCTGGGGCCGGGAAGTAAGACACGCTACGACCTGTTCCTGTTTACTGATGTATTTCATTTATTCCTAACTGTAAACATCGTATACTGCGTACATCAACCACTACACAAAATTATAACACATGATTTGGACATTCGCGACGTTCGACACAGGGCAGGCACATAAAGTAACTGCAACAATACAAGGATATGCATATATAAAGGAGACACACGACGACACAAATGATGAGGTTATCAATGAATAAAGCCACGCAATGTCTCAACACGCAGCTTCCCTTCCTGCAAAGCTTGTCTAAATAAGGTGCATAAAGTTCGTCTCGCGAATCGTCCATGTTGTCGGTCTTCGTCGTCTCTCTCAGCGATTTCCATCTTAATCTTCTTGCATAACGACCCGCAATCACTCGTGCCCTCGTTTCCCATCTCTAACTTTCATTCCTCGTCATACCATCCCTGCCTTAGTCTTCATCTCATCGACTCTCATCACATCGTCTCCTTGATCGCCGTTCCGTAGTCCCTTTTTGTAGTACACGACTCCGCCCCTCCGTGGCACCTAACCAATTGCCACTGTTGACACAACACATCTCTCTGTCCGTTGGTGTGCGTCAGCTTCTTCGGCCGCCCCCGCGGCCCACACCAGGGGAAAACCCTCTCCCTAGCAAAGCCGAGCAAGTAACAATGTACAAACTCAAGCCTCAGAGAAAGATGGGCGAGCTGTCCCAAAACACGTGAACTGCGGGCGAACAATGGTCCCCATGCTTCTGACTAAGTGCGTCGTCTGTAATGGCCAACGTCCCGAGTTTGCAGTGTTGTGCCGAAATGTTTTTGGCCGAACCAATTGCCCCGGTTTCTGGTACTTGATGAGCCGATGTCCAGACCGAGTCTCATCGTTTCCATGCAGCTCGGTGTCTCCCGCGAAATTCTCCGCAGCCGCCACTTCTTCGTCATTCAACGCCGCGGGTGGCCATCCGCGCAGAACGCAGTAATGAGCCCTGGAGCCACGGAGGCTGACAGGAAGTCAGGCCGGACCCGGCACAGGCGCTGCAGCAAGGTCGCATTCCCCGAACCAAGAAAAGGTGCTCTGCTGCTCCCCCATGCCACAAATCTGAAGGGTGCGCGCGGATTATTGCCACTGTACACTGTCACACTGTCTGTAGACAAGGCGCCGCCCGGTCCTCGTGTGTTTGCGCGGGGGGGGGGGGGGGGGCGAGAACTGTAGAAATAATCCTTCCAGGTACTCCACTCCGGAATGCCCATTCGTTACACCGAAGGTTTTCTTTTCCTTTTTTTTAATGCGTGGATTTAAGAAACAAGCGTAAACGTCTTGAAAGGGCCGGGGTTCAGTCCGTGTTTGCGGGGACGTCACACTACAACCATGTGGCCTCGGTACAACAGCCTCTGATGAATCGATAGCTCGTGCTGCCTTTTGTGGTATTCCGAAATGTCTCGCTCATAGCTGCTTGCACCTCTTGGCCAGCCATCGACGACATACTTGTAAACTGCGGCAAGCGTGTCGTCCGCTGCTGTCGAGGCTTGTAGTTCCTTCACCGGAATAGCCGGTTCGTCCCACTGGTGCAGCAGGAGTACACACTTTGTTGAGTCTTCCTTGGCACTGACTTCGTGCTGCAAAGGTAGAGGCAAACAACTCGGTGCATCAGCATCTACGAGCTGTTTACCGGGCTTGTATTGCAGGCGATACTTGTAAGTGCCTGGAAGGAGCGGCCACCTTTTCTTTCCGCGGCCATTGCGGGTGTTCGACGATCTAGTCTTGGTAAGCCGAGCAGGGACTGGTGATCAGTTAAAAGAACAAATTCTTGCTCGAGAAGGTAATCTCGAAACCGTGTGACCCCAAATATAAGAGCGAGTGCCTCTCGCTCAATTTGAGAATAGTTTCTTTTGGCAGCTGTCAACGTTCGGGATCTGAATCCGATAGGCTGCTACTCACTGTTAATGTGATGGAAAAGAATGGCTCCAATACCGTACGGTGACGCGTCGCATCCAACAGGAGTTCCCGGTCAGGATTGAAATGGGCGAGCAAATGAGCTGAACAAAGAGTCTTTGGCACTCTTGAATGCAGTTTGTTTCTTCACACCCCACACCCACTTGGCTGCTTTTCTCAGAACCTTGTACAATGGTGCCAGCACCGTGGACAAGTTAGGCATGAACTTGTTATAAAACGTTACCACTGCTTTTTTCTGAACCTTGTACAATAGTGCCAGCATCGTGGACAAGTTGGGCATAAACTTGTTATAAATCGTTACCAAGCCCAGGAATGAACGAAGTCCACTGACGTTCCGTGGCTCCAGAGCTAACCTGATTGCCTCGACATTTTTTTCGATTGGGTCATTTTACATCGATACGACGGCCGAGATGAGCTTCAGATGGCTCATGGCCCCACCGCGGTGGTCTAGTGGCTAAGGCACTCGGCTGCTGTCCCGCAGGTTGTGGGATCGAATCCCAGCTGCGGCGGCTGCATTTCCGATAGAACGGGAAATGTTGTAGGGCCGTGTGCTCAGATTTGGGTGCATGTTAAAGAACCCCAGGTGGTCAAAATTTCCGTAGCCCTCCACTACGGCGTCAATCATTATCATATGGTGGTTTTAGGACATTAAACCCCACAAATCAATTGGATGGCTCAAGGAAGCTGGACTTGCGCACACACAACTTGGTACCATGTTTGCAGAAGCGCTGTAACACGGATCTCAAGTTTCTGTGCTCTCCGTTTTTCTCGCACACTAGAACGTCAAGGTATGCCTACACTCCTGTTAGGCCTTGCAAGGTGGTTTCTATTGTTTTCTGGAAAATTGTGGGAGTGGAAGAAATACCAAAAGGCAGCCTGTAGTACCGAAAAAGTCCTTTGTGAGTGTTGATAACTGCCAATTTACGGGAGTCTTTGACCAAATACATGTATTGTACACATCTCTCAAGTCTAAGGTGCTTAAGATGCTGAACTGGTAGCCACCACACAAAATAGCAAAGATGTCATCTATCATGGGCAGCAAATAGTGTTATACATCACAGGCAGGGTTTAACGTGACTTTAGTATCGCCACAAATTCTTACTGCCCCATTTTTTTTAGCACGGGAACTTTCGGCGTGGCCCATTCAGAGTGCGATACAGGTGATAAGATTCCTTTGGCCACCAACCTGTCTCCTGTCCGAAACTTTTTGTGCAATGCAACTGGAACTTTCCTTGCCGTGTAATATTTAGGCGATGTTTCATCCTGGAGCAGAAGACGCGCTAGTGGTCCCTTGATGAGCCCAAGGCCTTCTGCGAAGAGGTCTGCAAACTCTTCTTTGATGGCAGTGTCCGTGCTCTTCGGAACGACGAGTGCAGAAACATGACAGAGGGAATGTCCTTCGACATTCAGCTTCTGTAACAAGTCACTACCACAGAGATTAGGACTATGGCAGCCTAACGCCATTACACTGCATGGAGCAGTTGCCGCCTTGTAGGAAACTCGGAGAATTCGAAGCTTGCCAAGATAACGAGACAGCTTGATCTCTGATGGCTGTAGCGGTGGCCACTGCTGATGGTGGGTTTCGTAGACGTTCTTCAGGACTACAGACTGGTGAGCCAGTGTCCATGTCCATATTTATTTCCATGCCATTCCACTTGAAAGCTTCTTGAATGGGTGGTGCAAGCGTGCTAGCAGCGGTTACGGACCAAATTTGCGACACATCTCTATCGCTCTCGTAACTTGTGCCCGGTGCTGTCGCGGTTATCGTTCGGTAAGTCATTTTGTGCTGTTCGCACATATGTGCCAAATGCCCTTGTAGGCCGCATTTGAAGCATCTGCACTTGTGAACCGAACATGCCGTATCATGGTGACTTGACCTACCCCGGCATTTACAGTGCTTTTTATTGCTGTGACGTTCAAACCTCCAAGCTGCCGAATTCTGCTGTTGCAACTTTAACTTTAATATATCTCCTAGCTCTGCTGACGACGTGCCTATAATTTTCGCATCTTGTTCTACGGTTTCTGCTGCCAGCGCCAGTAACTTTGCCTTCTTCAGAGTCTATTCTTTTTGGACACCAACTGCATTTGCGAATTCTTTGATTTCACTCCGTATACTATCCGGTCCCTTAACATCTTGTCGCTCATTGCGCCAAAATTGCAGTTTTGGGCTAGCTTCCGAATTGCTACAATGAATGCGTGAACAGACTCGCCTTCCTGCTGACATCAGTTAAAGAACCTGAAACTTTTGGCGATTTCATGCGGAGTAGGATCATAATAGTCGTTCAGTACGCTCACAACTTGCCTTGCTTGGCTTCTCTGGCGCAAGTCTTCCACACACAATATCGATTGTTTTCGATCTAAGTGCGGCTACAAGCAGTACTGTCTTCTTAGAATCATCAGTGATTTCAATCGCTTCGTAATAAGCTTCAGCTTTGATAAGGTAGGACGACCACTTATCTCTTTCTTCGTTGAACTCTGGTAGCGCTTGACTCATGGTGCTTCGTGGGTCCTTTTTGTCGTTTTGGTCGTCCCTGATAGAAATTCTCGTCGCCACTGTTGCAAATCCAGAAGGCTAGGCTGCTCCGCAATGAAGCGGACAGGCGTCGACCAGCAAAAAGACGTGTGTTTATTCGAAACACGCTAACTTAAAGGAAACAGGGTGGGGTGAAGGAAAAAAAAAAAGATACGAGGCATGCGCAGCGTTTGACTGTATCAGCAACTGGTGGCTTGCAAGTTGCAGCCCCCCCCCCCCCCCCTGAAAAAAATTTCTGGCTACGCGCTTGCTCTAAGATGACACACCAACAGGTTGTGCATAGTCTCTGAGCCCATCACATAGTGCACCCGGCAGCACACACGCTGTCTGGCGACACAGACGAATAGTGCGGAGTGGTTCATATCTGCTCTAACAGGTACAGTCATCCTACCAGCCGATCTTACTACTTCGCATTCTGCAACTCATGACAGCCAATCAGATCAGCAGCCACGGTGACGTGCTGTGGCTTCGTCAAGTGGCCAGAGCATGTTGCTCTATGAATGTTGAAAATGCGTTTGGCCGAGTTGCAACGATCTTTTTTTTTATTCACAATACTGTTGGCCATACGGCCATTACAGATAGGGTTGTAAGGCAACACACACAACAAAAGGGGGAGTTAGAATAAGAACTACATCAACTCAATAGCAAAATACATGTATGCCTATAATCTAAACATTAATTATCAAAACGTGAACAGAGTTTTACAAAGTCAAATTCATTAGCCCCCCCCCCAAAAAAAAGACAAATCAGCTCTTGAACAGCAATATTTTCAATGATGGCTGTAACTTATGCTACGTGAAAAAAAAAAAAAGAGAAGGCAAGTGTAAGTATTCACACTAGCATTCGTAATGTCGCTATTACGCTATTTTCAAAGGTTTCTGCTGCGAATCTCTGCACTGATCTGCGGAGATTTGCAGCTTTAAAACGTTGTGATAAATTTTGCAGTTTACGCAAAGAGCTCAAATCGGTCTCTAAATAATCCTTGAGACTTGGTCTACCGGCCAAATGTGTTTGTACAAAATTGTCAAAACTATTTCAGGGTCGCTTTAAATTTTTGTAACGGTAACATGTTTCTGCATGTGTGGCTGTAGATTTGCTGGTCCAGTTTTTTCTCGAGTCTGGTATATTAACTGTATGTTCATGAGAATTTTACACAGCTTGTGCTTGTTGTAACTAAATTCAAATAAAAATACCGGGAGATGTCAGGGGGGGCCTGAGGTTATAAGATTACAGAATATTCTGGCTCTCTTCAGGACAACAAAGGGCAGTAATTCTAGTTCAACATTTTGGTATTCTAAACAAAGATGAATATTTGTGTATAAATGCTAAATGTACTGTTTTTCCAAACTGATGTTGTAGCTGCTCTATTAGCTGCACTAAAATGGCATCCATCAATCACATCACATCACTGTTATTTTAAAGTGAATGTTTATGATCTTGTCATTCTCGGTGAAGCGTACTCTCTTTAACCTCGGTAAATGTCACTACTGCAATCGCGGCCCCAACATATTGTTCTACTGAAAGTAAAGAACGCAACCGTTCAACAGCTCACTCACATTCAATTGCTTTACAGGAATGTGACACTCCGCTTTGCACAACCTAATGGGTCAGTCTGGGTTTGGGCAAGAAATCCCTGAAACTTGAAGATCTTTGTGGGGTCTCAAACTGGCGAGCGAGTGCCACACTCTTGGAGTGAACGGACACAGCAGCAGCGGTCAGAACAAGCCCAACAAGACATATATTTATTTAACTACTTGGAGAATGACGATATCATCAGCTGAACTATCATAACATCAATTGTTATCAATACTAAAAGGTCTTCACACAATAATAAACAACACTCAACAACATGACAAACAAGGCAGTGTCGCTAACGCCCGACTCACCACGTGGGCCCACCGCAGACGGCCCGCGGTGCCGTCCACGGCAGACCTACCTCTGTAGACAACCGTCCGCGCTACTGCCTCACGCCACAAGAGACCAGCTTATTTCTTGCGCACCGCCACCAAGGCTTCCCGCCTGGCGTTGCCGCCGGTGCTCAGGTTTTCTAACCATTATGATCATGATGGTGGCGATACGCTCACAAGCACAATGCCACCTACCGCTCAATATTTGTGACCCCAAAATAAGGCTTCTGTAGAAACACCTGCGCCACATGGCACAACTTACAGGGGGTGTCAGCACCCTCACAGCTTTAAAGCTAGGCTTTCCTTCACATGCATGCAGCATGGAATGAGCAATTAGAGCTGCCTTTTGCAGTCCCGTGCTTAACTTTAGTTTGTGAAGTATTAAGGACAACATATAATGACCTGCTTACCTGAAAAATCTGTGCGAACATGACTGCGAGTCGTGAATAAGACACAGTATGATCGCTGTCTGAAGTTTATTTGAACTAAAACGAATGCATGAAAAAGTCCAACACCATGCATGTGTAGGAATTTTGGTTCGTGTGAAATAAATCGCGAAGCGAGCATAACCAAGCAAACAGAAGGTTGAGGTATGCTATCATCACCCAATACTTTGATGATGAAAGCTTGCTCAAGCTCAACAGTCCTTTTATCTTTTTGCTTTAACAAAATGACTGTGCTATGGAAAAGAGGGTTACATCCACATGACCTGCAATGAGCTGAAAGATGTGGGGTTAGCATTCGTTTTCAAGGTAAGGAGGGCTATTTCGTTGTTCAAGAGGTGTTCTCAGAGAAAGGTACAAGCGCCGTTAGAAAAATTTTAAGCCTATTCGGTAGACCACGTAAAGAAACAAGCTGTTACTCTCTGTCGATTCTGTTTGGCCTGGCGCGTATCGCCTCAGCTGTTGAAGAGGCACATATGGACACTCTTCAGGTTTCCTTTGCCACAAAAACACTTGGTCGATGTCCAATTCTAGTGTATTGTATTCGCACGCCAAACTTGGCAATACGATGAATCAAGCTATACCCTGAAGCATTTTTCCACTCTGGATGTCAAAAGACCCTTCTAGAGTGTCTAAATTCACGAGATGATTTTTTGTTGAGTGATAACCCTGGTCCTTGTGATGCGGAAGATTTAGTTTATTCTTCCCCACATGACAGATCGAATAAGTGCTTAATGTTGCATAATGAATTGGCAATTGTTAACGAAAATCTGGTATCTGTTGAGGCATTTCTAGAGCTCTTAAAGGGACACTAAGGGAAAATAATTGGTCATTGTGAAAGCTCAATGTATGACATCTAAAGCTGATATCAATACCAGTAGCTTAGCTACCAAAAGTTAAAGGGTCCCTGAAACACTTTTTTAGGTAAGCATGGAATGAATTCACAAGAACTTATTTCTTTACGAATTCAACCCCACAAAAATTTTAAGAATCTGTCCAGTGCGAGTGGAGTTACAAAGATTTGCTGCACTCTGCAATTGCATTCTCTCTTTTCTGGCCCGACGAAAGCGCTGGAAGCTAAGCAGGGAGGGATGACAGGGGCAAAAAAACTTCACCAGTGGCTTGGTACCTTGAGCATTTTTTCTTTTTTTTTTCTTCGAATGCACGGCTTTTTCAGTGTGGTTGCGTGCGCATGCATGGACCAGTCGTGGCCTTCCGCGACCATCTCTTGTAAGGACCGAGCTTATGTTCAAATCAGCCAATGGCTGATAGATGGGTTTGCTACATGTGATTTTCGAGCTTATTTTGTCATTTGTCGAAAGAAGAGAAAGCAATTTTTAGCTGACTTTGATAATTTATTGTGAATTCCAGGCCGCGTGCTGCGCTATATTTGGCGCGCGTGTTGTCGGGAGCCTCTACTACCGATCGGTAGCGTTTTCTGGCCATGCTCAAAAGTGTTGCAGGGCCCCTTTAAGCTAATGTATCACATGTCATGCAGAAGTTTTATTATTTTTTATTTATTTAGAAATACTGTCAATCCTCTATTGAGGGTCATTACAGGAAAGGTACGACACACTGTACAATCAAATTGGGGATACTATACATCTCCCAATGATAAACCAGGTATACATATATACAAATCCGACAAAGCTCTCCATTCCAAACGAAAAACACACCCTGATTCGCAATGCAACGAATAACAATTGCAATAATATTTACAATAAATCACATAATTGTAAATCAAGTAAATGCACAAATTCATTAACATCACCCGCATTGACAATGTTACTCGGTAACCCATTCTAATCTTCGATGACATCGGGGAAGAAACTATGACGGAACGCCTTCGTTCGTGCAAAATAAGGTTGCAGTACTCGTGTATGGTTTGCCCTCTCGCTTCGTTTCCCAGGTTGTTCTCTGTAGTCATTTCTGTTAATTTTAAACTCGCCTTCTAATAATTGAAAAAGAAACTTTAATCTATTTTTGCGTCTGCCCTTGTGGAGCGTCTCGAGATCACATAGTTGTAGCATTTCTGACTGCTTCGTTCTGCTTATATCTCGAGCATATAAAGCGAGCTGCAAGCCGTTGTATGCGTTCAAGTTTATTTACAAGCACTTTTTGGTGGGGACTCCAGACAATACTGGCATATTCCAGTATCGGCCGTATGAAAGTATTAAAAGCAAGAAGTTTTACATCCATACTAGCACCCTGGAGTTTTTTCTTAATATGTACAATTTTCGTGAGGCCCTAGAGCAAACATTATCAATATGTGTGTGCCACTTTAGGTTATGCGTTATTGTGAGACCTAGGTACTTAAACGCATTAACTGTCAACAATGTGTGATTCCCGATACAGGATTCAAATGGAATTATCGTTTTTTTCCTTGAAATGTGGGTGAGGGTAGATTTCGAATAATTGATTTCCATTCCCGAAGCTTCACATCATTAGTGTAATTCCTTTAGACATTCGACAATGTTCAATTGGTCCTTCCTACCAGTCACTCGCGCGTAAATTAAACAATCATCAGCAAACAATTTGAGCTTAACATGGGGTTTTGCTATATCTGCAATATTATTGACATATATCAGAAACAATAAGGGCCCAAGAACCGAGCCTTGTGGAACCCCAGAAAACACTTCTAGTGAGCTAGACATGAAGTTATCAATTTTCACGAATTGCTTCCTGTCATTTAGGTAGGCTTTAATCCAATTAAGTAAAAGTTGACTTAGTCCAGCCCAGTGAAGCTTATACAGTAATCTGTCTTGAGGTACTTTATCGAAAGCCTTAGCAAAATACATGCAGATGACATCACTTTGTTCATTCATATCTAAAGCTGTCGCAAAGTCATGAATAGTTTCGATAAGCTGTGTTGTAGTCGAGACTTTACTCCTAAAGCCATGCTGATAAAGGTAAAAGTAATTTTTATTTTCTAAGAATGCGATGATATGCTTGACAATGACATGTTCCAATATTTTGCAGCAGACAGATGTGAGCGATACGGGACGGTAATTATTGGCGGACAACCGATCACCACTCTTAAACACAGGGGCAACTACAGCTGTGCGCCAGTCCGATGGCACTGAACTAGTACAAATAGACTTTTGAAAAATAACTTCTAAGTAGTAAGATATCCACTCCGCATAACGCTGCAAAAAAGGGGTGGGTATTTCATCAGGCCCGCATGCTTTTTTGGAATCAAGAGACAATAGACTATTCAATACTTCTTCTTGACTGATAGTAATCTCACCCATGGCTCAGATAAGTGGCATATTACATCCTCTGTTTCAGTGTCACGTCTGCGCCTTGTAAAAACTGACTGAAAGAAAACGTTAAGACTATCTGCAATATCAACATTCTTCATCACGATTTCATTTCCACATTTCAGCTGGTCAATTTTATCGCGCCAATCGGACATATAAAGCCAAAACTTGCGAGGTGAATGTTTAATAATAGAACTCAACTTTTTGACCAAAAAAAAAAAAGCGCACTTAGATTCCAACAAGTATTTCAATTCTTTTTGTACACGTACTATATCCTCGGAGCCATGGTTTCTTTTCCTCTGCAGCCTTTTTAACTTTCGCTTTTTGTGAATAATATCTCGTGTTATCCACGGATTGCTCTTTTTAGTCTGTTTTACTCTACTAGGAACGAATTTGTCAATGCAATATTTAATAATATCTTTAAAACGATGCCACAATTCAACTGTTTGGCGCTCGGATGCGAGCTCAAAATGACCAAATGAATACCCCAGCATGTCAAGAATTAGTGTCATCCGCGTTCTTGTAATATTTTACTTGCACGGTCTTATAAGTTCTAGCTCATGAAACACTCAGTGGAATAGTAACAGAGACCAATCTATGATCGGAAATTCCCTCATGAACATAGATATTATAATTGCACAATTTGTTTGAAAGGAACACCAGGTCCAACACTGACCGAGACGAAGATGTCATCCGTGTATATTCGCGCACTATTTGGGTTAAGTTATGAGCGAACATAATTTTCAATATCTTTTCGACACTATCAATCTCGACGTGTCCAGGAAAATAGCGTCCCAGTTAATGTGAGGCAGATTAGTCTCCAATAAGAATTAGCCTGGTGTTCCCATTTACATGGGCACAAAGGAAGTTATTCAAATTATCAAGATAGTCTGATGCTGTTGCGGGTGGTTTATACACGACACCAAGAAGGTATACCGTGTTAAAAAGGCTATTTTTACACCACACTGTTTCTGGTACATTGCTTCGAACATGCGCAGCCACAACACTTTTTTTACTATGATGGTGACCCCGCCCCCTCGAGAGTCCCTATCAGATCTAAAGATTTTGTAGCCTTCTGGTACAATGCAGTTATCAGGGACACAACTGTGTAGCCACGTATTAGTTATGGCCACCACATGAGGACTTCGTGATAGCAAAACTTATTCAAGTTCAGTAACTTTGTTAACGATGCTTCGGGCATTAAATAAAAGAAGCTGGAGCTATGTCTGTGTTAAAGAAAAGGGCGTTCCTAGCGCGTTAATGACATGCTCTCGTTTCTTGTCGTACTCTTGTTTCCTGTAAGAGCACATCTCCGTTTCTGTTTATCTGCATGATTTTGATACAGGTATCGTTGTTCTGGAGTGACATCCCAGCCGAATGTATCACCCTTTATTTTAATCTTTTCATGAACCAACTTAACCTGCGCACTTTTAGCCCTATCTGAAGCTGCACTTTTCCATAGCTTGCGCCTTGTTTCAACCGTGTCTCAGGGGTAGTTGTGGCTTATGGTTATATTGGTCCCCTTAAGTTTCTTGCAGTTTTTTAGAACACTTTCTTTCTCACGGTAATCATAAAACTTCATGATTATGGGCCTATTTTTCCCAGGTTTCTCCTTACCAAGTCGATGGATTCTTTCAATCGTTTCAATTTCTATACCAAGGGTTTCTTTAAAGATTGCATCGACCACGACTTTCTTCAAATCAACAGCTGAAGCTCCTTTGCTTTCGGGAACACCAAAAACCAAGAGATTATTGCGTCGACTGTGGTTTTCTTAATCTGCAAGTTTGGCAGCTTGTCCCTGCTCGATATGCTGTAGGATCTCAATTCGTTTATTCATTTCCTGTATTACCGTAAGATAGCCACTTAATTTTTCAGTTTTAGCATTCAATGGACTGATTTCTTCCTTCAGTGCGTCCATTTTACGGTCCAAGGCCCCTTGGTTGTCTAGAATAGCTTGTAGCATTTGAGTATTAGTGGGTCTAGGGTTTTCCTCCACATGCCCGACAGCAGGATTGAAATCGTTGTACAGCAATGACAAAGAATACTAAAGCATCTGCCAGGGCACTGCACTAGTAACAAAAATCGATCGTCACTTCTATAACAAATAACATTCGTAAAGTAACCAACCTGCATAGATGCAAGCAAGATCTTAGGCATGTTGTTCGTCAGATGCGTGCCGTGCCCTCTGAAGAATCCGCTGCCGTTCTGGTCTTTTAGTAGATCCGCCACCGATGATGTAATGCGCCGTGACTGCCTATTCGCCGTTAGATAAATTCCAGTCTCGTCTCGCTGTCCGTCCGGTAGAACGATAGCAGTTCCGAGACAGTACGGCAATGTGAAGGCAGAAAGACGCAGCATAACCTGCATAGATGCCTAATATATAGATGCCAATAGATGCCATAACCTGCATAGATAACCTAATTGCGTTCGGGAGAAAGCATCCACACTCTAACATTTTATTTTATTTTCTTCATCATTTGGTTCAAGGCAACTATGCCTGTATGATGTATACATTACTTATTATCATGATCGCGCGTTTCTTATGTACTCTTCTTGTATTGCCACTATATTGCCTTGCCTGTAAAATGTTTGTATCCTTTCCACTCCTGTAATAACCCTCAAGGAGGGTTGACAGTATTCTGAAAATAAAAAAAAAATAAAAAAAAAATAGATGCAAGCAAAATCTTGGGCATGTTGTTCGTCGCATGCATGCCGTGCCCTCTCTTGTAGGACGTTGCTGAAAAATGTTGGTTGGTAGGATGTTGAACGTGAGTGTGTCTGCCTACAATTAATCACTAATAATCAAATTAGCTGTAACATGAAAAAAACTTTCAGTGCATCAAGGGACTTAATGAAATGCTGCTTGTCCGTTTCTGTTTGAGTCATAGAAAAGAGGACCAGCTGGCGCTACTATGGGGAATGGTGTGAATGGCTTAAAAAGTCAAGTTTTTGGCTGTTTAGGCTGGTTAGATGGTGTCATTAGCAGGGCCCAGTTAAACCAAGCAAGTAGAATCATGGCCTCAGAGATTGCAGAAAATTGTTCAATGCCTGTAGTTGCTGCTGTGGCTCCCGCTACTTTTGCTGCTATGCTGCTTCTGATGTCGGCAGCCGCATAGTAAAGGCAATGTTGGGCACGTTAACAGTGATGCCTGAAAGGCCGCTTTCAGGTGCGGGAGATTTGAAGTGCGCTAACGCGATGCGGACCATTAAAACAATTTTTTTTATTAACACAAAAGTAGCACTACGATGTTTCTGGACCGCTATTTCAACAATCTACGTTAACCTAATAGCCTTTAGTGTCCCTTCAAAGCCAACTATGGCAATACATTGACCATGTCAGGTTAATGGTTCATGCCTTTATGTTCCTGAGACCTTCTTGTCACGTGCCCAAAAGTTGAGATGATCAGCGAATTCAAAAATAATTTTTAATTAGGAAAAATGGTGCAATAGTGCAACAGAAACCCAATGAAATGTACTGTCTCTGTATGACGTACTACATTGTGAAAACTGGAAATCCTGCAAGGAATGGTGGTCCTGCTAGTGCAGAGTATGAAAATTTGGAAGCTGCAAAGAGCATACTCAGTGGACAGGCACATATGAAAATCTTTCTGCTTCCTCGTTTATGAAGCACCGCTTTGATGGCACTACTTGTCCGGGCAGTCTTAAGTAATGGTGTCTGCTTATGCTTAGAAGTTTGCCTTCAATATAAGTCCTTTTACTATTTCCATGGAGAGAGGGCACAAGTTTGGAGCGCTGTGTGACATTGATAAGATGGATTAATAATACCAGTCAAGTATTTACCTATCTCAGGCATGATGCGCAGTATACTGTATAGATAGATGTCGCAGGGGACCCGGTATTCGTTACTGAAAGTGTTTCTGTTTAAAGTTCATGCGTGTGTAATCTTCAATAGTCAAGGTGTTACCGTGCTTTGTCCAGTAAGCCGGCGGTGCTTGCTGACAGTCTACGATCAGGACATAGTATAGTGATCAGTTGAGTGTTTAGTGGCGATTAGGTGAATGTACAACGAATTGTGTGTGGCCCACCGCAATACTACTTGCCAACCATTGCATTCCCGCCTCACATAGAAAAGGATATTGTACGCTCAACCAAGGAAGTGCGGGACGAACACGCACGATCCGCAGCAGACCAGCAGATGCAGTGGAGCCTTAGTTTCGTCACTGCCATTGCTTTGCAGAAATCATTGTTGCGTACACAAATAATTGTGGCAGGCCAGGTGGGCATTTGGAGGCAATCTAAAATTTATCAAAAAACAATCCATGAATCTCTCAAGTCATTAGTTTGGTATAAATGGCAGAAACATGCAAATGAAGGAATGCAATGAACATTATTGAGATTCAGTGACCTTGAAAAATCCCCCCCTTGGCCTTTAGGCTTTTAAATTTTTTTTCGGCGGAAAAAAAGGAGCTAGGTAACTCCAGGGACTAAGCTGTCAAGCTTTATGTACGTCAATTGTATCATCGGTATAGGAGAATAGCAACGAATTTCAACATCGATGTTTTTTTTCTCAAACTGAAATGTAAGAAAAGCTTGTGCGGCGATTGAGAAGGCCAAAGGAACAGCGGTTGTAAGTTGCTCAGTGAAGGAGAGTCTCAAAGTGGGCTCGTTGATAGGTCATTAGGGCACTTCGTTACAGCACTAACTTGACACAAGAACAGGGGAACAAACACACAAAGAAAATACAGTGCTACTAGCAACATTTATATTTCCAGACCTGACCTCCCTATAATATATACCGCAAATGCAACGGCCAAAGTCATTACGTGGTGCTAACACTACGAGGAAGTCTCATAAAAAACAGCATCCTAACAAATAATTGTACACACAGATGGCCTGCGTCATTGCAGGAAACCTAATCCTTTAGTTGGCAATAATACCGATGGCATTCTAACACAGTTATCACCAAGAGCATTGATGTGCTCAGCTTCTACGATGAGGCGGACGATTTCATCCTTATGCTCAGTGAAGCATCGTCAACCCACCATTTCCTTTGCCGTTGGGGTTGTGTGTAGCGTTATTTTTAGCAAATGAGGTGACAGCCTGCATCTTGTATTATATTACCTGCCACTGGCCATTGCATACCTTTGCACTGTTGCATTGCTCATGCTACTGCACTAGCCTAGTGTATCACTGCTGTCGTAATTGGCTAAGTTTTCAAGGAAGACTATAATGACAGCTCAGCCATAATTGATGAAATGAGTCCTGTACAGTAGCACCCTTCCAGTTTTGCACTGACTCGACTGGAATTGGTTTTTGCAGGTGTGCCGTTTCCTCCTAGCCACAAGCTGACACTGAGTGAAGTGTTTGAGGCAAAAAGCGGCAAGCCGCGGATTGAGGCATTGAAGCAACACTTTGTGCTCGAGGGGCGAATCGAAGAGGCAGCTGCCCTACGCATCATAAACGAGGGGGCTGCATTGCTTCGCCAGGAGAAGACCATGATTGACATTGAGGCCCCCGTGACTGGTAGGTTTCCTTTAATCTCTCGCAGCACACCACCGGCAGTGCTGTGCATTTGGATATATCAGTGCCTCGTGTGTAAGTATTCATCTGGCTGGGATGGGCTCACTAGAAATGTGTGTGACCAGGACATTTAAATGCAGCTGTTTTGTGCTGCACAGTCAAGGGAGAAGGGGGAGGTGGTTCAGGCTTTTCTCAAATCGATTCGTTGCAACATGGCCGATAGTTTGTCTCATTATGCATGTCACAATGTCCCCGTTGATGCTGCTTGATAGCCTTGTTACACAGGCAAATTAACTGCGGTACCGATGACAGTTCGCTAATGTTGCATAGTGTAAAAGCGTCCTTGGTTAAGGCTGCTAACTCATCCTCCATGGATGCCGCCATTTCCTCAGTTCACTATCAAACTGAGGTTACTAAGGTCTGTTTCCGACAGCCGTGGTTAGTGGCATAACCGGGGTTTCGTAACATAGTCGAACCATTGTTTAGGCTGCTAACAAAGGTATTTGAGTTGCTCTGCTGCACAGCAACGCAGTCAACGCAGTTTATTTAGAAGTTCTCCCATTCCCTAAAACGGGCCAGTGAAGGTATTTATGAATGGGTTGTAAATATAGTCATCCAGTTGTGGCAATCTTGCTTGTGAAAACTATTGCTTTAACTTTTTCACTGTCGATTGTAGCTGTGACACACACCTCAGTGTCATCTTGGTTTCGGGGAATATTGGGAAAGCTTCAAACAATCTACATCTTGCTCATCCTGTTGAAGAGTTGCGCTTGTGGATGGTCTTGAACGGCAAGAGAGAGGAAATGGCATGGGTGAGAAGCCTTCTTTCGTGCACTTAACTGCCGTGCACACATCTAGGGTAACTGCCCCACCATGTCAAGATCGGTGTCTGATGTCATGGTATAATCGTATAACCCGTATAAATAGTATAACCCGCATAATCGCATGCGTGCCGCGTGGTTGCTCAGCCTGAGAAAGTAGCAAAGAACCCAGGGGGATGTGGTTATACATTTCAAGTCATACATGTTTGTGTTTAAGCAAAATAAGTCTAGCTGCAAAGATTTCTTGTCATGCAAGTTTACCCCATTGCTGTTGGGTCATGCTAGCAGTCATTTTTTGTTCACTTTCAATATCAAGTTAAAATTATAATTCCTTTTTTTGTGAGACAAAAGTGTGCTCGTTGCCATCTATATTATTTATTTATTTACAAATACTGCTGTCCCATGCCTGGGACATTGCAGGAGCGGGTACAGAAAAATCAACGAAAGCACAGAAACAAACAATACTGCGCACAAATTTATGTGACTAACACATAAAATTTTTCCCGAACTCTACAGTGTTCAGTATACGCAATGCACCATCAAGCTTGTTCCAAACTTCCACCACACGCGGAAAAAAAAGAGAATTTGAAACAATCCAAACGAGACCTGAAGGGTACAAGGTTCAAAGCGTCTGTACTACGTGTTCAGGCTTTTGAAGGGTCTTCCTATTTTCGCCACAATGGGAAAATTTTTTTTGAGTGGCAGACAGTCCCTTTAAAGGGACACTCACCAGATTTGTCAATTTTGAGCTGACAAGCGCAATGCGTAGATGAGACGTTGATGATCATGCCTGCCGAAATTTGCAACGCTACGTGCCGCGGAAATGGGTGAAATTTTAAGATGAACGCTGCTCTCTCTTTTCTATGCCGGCACACGTCTAGAGAATGAGGGCATGACGTGGGCATATGAATGGCCTTACGTACACGCCAATGCAATGATGTTGGTCCTCTACGTAGACGACTCTACTCTGACGTTAACATTATACCACCTGACATGGCAAAAATTGTTTAACACAGCATGCATAGTTTATGTATTTGTTACTTTAAGAGATTAATAAAACTTGAAATAAATTATGAGACGCAATAAAATTGTGCGCGTTTTTCTTTCATTTTTTCCCGTGAAATCCTACGAGATGCTGCGCTAATGTGCCAGCGTTTCGCATGCGATCGTGTCCCTGCAGTCAGCGCACTGAGCAGATAACTGCTGTGGAACGCTCCTACGCAGTCGTGCACTCATTGTGCTCATCTACTCTACCGCGTCTAAGCCAGCGTTTCCAAACCATCCCGTAGAAAAGGGCAGAATACCACAAAATAACGCTGGTCAACGAAGCTCGCTGCTCGCGTACTCGGGGGTTGGACTTGTTTGGGCACGTCATGCGCATGTCACCTCATGGTCGGATGCTGGAGAGGGTGGGGAAGAGATTTGGCTTGCGAAGGCTACGCGGAGGAGAGGCAAGGGTTTCAATCTTGCCTGCTGTCCTCGTCTAACTTCACTTCCACTGTCTAACTAAAATTTGGTATGGGGCCTGGTGAGTGGCCCTTTAAGAAAAACAATAGCAGAATGCAGCTACAAAAAGCAAAATTACAGAGCATTAAAATTAAGGGTGATTCAATGTATTGCTATCTACAGACTGATAGTGTTGCGAAACGAAACCAAATTTACTAGAGATGTCAAGCTACAAAACTGCAGCATTATTCTGTAGATGAGAATCCGGATGCTGTGCTGAAACTCTTGGGCAAGCTGCAACCTATTCTTATGGATTCACGACAAAAGAAGTGCAAGCAAATGCGAATAACTGATTACTTTTAATTACCATTTCAATAAATCAGCCATGTAAAACAACGCGTTTTGGTACATAAATAGCCATATAAGGCTTTACTGCTCACATGAATGCGTGCTGTAGATGTTTCTGGTGTATCACTTACTGATCAATCCTTTCAGTCCGTGTTTTGAGCACCATGAGGTTAATTTATGAAATCGCCTGCCACAGAGGTGTAGTATCATATAATTTGAGATGAGTCCAGAGGTGGCCTTCTGGGTTCTGGCCAGGCAGTGTGGCGCAGTGTTTGTTCATTCTAGCACCCACTGCTAATTCAAGCTCTACTTATTGAAACAATTTTATAGTCCTCTTTGAGTTTGAATTAACGAGTTTTAGTGTATTTACCTAGTTGACCCTTGTGTGTAATACTCGTGCATGCGGGACATTGTCCATACTTTGCAATGTAGTGCAAGTAATGCTTTGCTTGCAAGAAAAACCCCTTGATAACCGAATATAACTTCCAATGTAGCATGGTGCTCACATCCTGATTGCACCTGAAATGCCTGTAGACAGATGCCAAATACTTCGCATTTCTGTATGTTGGCATTGAAGGAAATTGTGTGTGTTCGAGGTAGTCGATACTACAAGACAACCTACTTCTTGCGCAAAATTTTTTTGACAACAGACTAAACACAGACCGCCGCAATTGTCTGCGTGTTTTGTGTGTCAAAAAACTTTTGCCAGAGAAACAGGTTATCTTGTAGAGCATTGATTGATTGATATATGGGGCTTAACATTCCAAAACCACCATATGATTATGACAGATGCTGTAGGGGAGGGCTCCGGAAATTGCGACTACCTGCGGTTTTTTAATGTGCACCCAAATGAGAACACAGGCATACAGCACTTTCGCCTCCACCGAAAATGCAGCCGCCTCAGCTGGGATTCGATCCCGCGACCTGCAGGTCAGCAGCTGAGTACTTTAGCCACTACACCACACCGCGGTGGGGCATCTTGTAGAGCATGCTTATTTTTATAGGTGGGGTAGTGCATTCTGATGAGGCATTTTAATATTCTAGTCATTTTGAAGTTTGATTGCATTGTGTAGTCGTTTTCTTGTGAAAGTAGTTATAACTGGGCAGGAATTCATTGTGGGATGATTTCAGCTCACACGGACCAAAGGCAGAAAGAAGTGCTTGTCTTTTTTCCTTCCTTTCGTCTTTGCTCTGTATGTTGAGGGGCTTGCCATATCGTGTGTTGTCTGTTGAGAGGAGCATTCTGTAATCTCTATTTCCTGAGCGTTCTAGTGGTGTGTATGTGCGTGTGTGCGTGTATGTGGGTGGGAGGGGCAGTGTTATTGGGCGTCCCCTTTTAAGCGCTGCTGTGGCAGTTTACATGACTTACTGGCCAGCATAGAAGGTGTTTGTGTGCAAAGTAGTTGGCGTGGCTTGGAAAACAGCCAAATGATAAAGGGGCATCCTGGCATGTCCCGCAAATATAGGAGCCTATTTCTGGCCTGGCAGCGCTCGCTGTAGTGGTGACTTTTGGGTCTATCTGAGTGGAGCATGTTGCTAGCATTGCAATGTGTTATGTTCAGAGGGGAGGTTTCAATTACCATTTTGTTTACTTTGGTTGAGTGTTCAATGTTCATGATACTTTTATTTATATTAGTGCCAGCCAGGTGTGTTAGAACAAGCTTTTTAGAGGATTTGGAAAGCAGGGATTGAAAAAGAGCCAGAAAGATTTATCGTGCACTTTGATTTCAAATAATGCTGTAGATTCTAAAGCAATTTGTCTTTAGGGTCAATTCCCAAGCACCTCTAGTTTGGTCACGTGTTTGAACTGTGCATTACTTTTTCTGTTATATGTAGGAATGCACCCCCCCCCCCCTCCTTGTCTTTTTTTGCGTGGGAGTTGCACGAGGGTCTTCACAATGGCACATATGTGAACGTCTGCCTTTTTCCTACCGTTTTCGTCGGAGCTTCGCGTGGGGATCTGGGACAACTGGGATAATTGTCTTAGGTGGTCAGGAGACCAGACCAAAATGTTTTATGCTAGGGGAAGGGCACATGTGTCATGAGAAAGGTGCGAGTTCTGGGCATGGAATGAATATCGCTTTCAGCAGCGGTGGCTTCTTCGTATTAGAAGCACAAAACATCTTCACTTCTTAGCGTAAAAATGAAGTCTTATTGCAAGGCATGAAATTGTTAGTGTGCCCTGTGCGGTGGTCTAGTGGCTAAGGTACTCAGCTGCTGACCTTCAGGTCGGGGGATAGAATCCCGGTTGCGGCGGCTGCATGTTTGATGGAGGTGAAAAGGCTGTAGGCCCGTGTGCTCAGATTTGGGTGCACGTTAAAGAACCCCTGTAGATGATTACTTGCGCTCTAATCTTCGTCGGCTGACTCTTAATTGGAAAGAGAGTTCTTCACTGCGTGGTAACTACAGCAGTGCGGCTGGGCCGCGCGCTAAGGAGCCTTGAAAAGGTGCGACTCGACTCGTTGGTGACAGCTTCAAGACTAGTTTATTGAAGATGACTAGAAAGTTGGAGAGGGATAGGTAGAATACAAAGAAGGAAAGATCGGAGCCGGTCTTATGAAGGCTACCATGGGATTTATGCGGGCGAAACCCCTTTCGCTCTCGTCAGCTTTGTGTGGCCGGCGCTCCTGTCGACCCGTGAAATTGGTCGGCGAAGATGAACGGTTTTGACGGCGTCTCTAAGGCGGGAAGGCTGGACGAGGCTTCCGGAATTGTTAGCCCCAGTTGTCGAAATTTCTAGAGCCCTCCACTACAGCGTCTCTCATAATCATATGGTGGTTTTGGGACGTTACATGCTACATATCAATCGAAATTGTTAGTGCGAACACATCTACTGCAAGAAGTCTCGCTAGCTTCTACGGCATTGTACTTGCTGTATAAAAGAAAGTATAGGCGAATTGAACCTTTTCCATATTCAGTATGTCTTGACTTAATCTCAGTGTGCCGTGTATTACTGTAGCCAGTCACTTTGGTGATGGCACTACGATATTCAACAGAGCTCGTTCAACATGCTGCGTTCCAGAGCTGTCAAAGGTATTAATTTTTCTCAAAACGAATGTAACCAAAAATAAATTGTGCACATATGTGGAGCCCATAATTTTTTTCTTATGTTGAAGTGAAACATGAGTGACTTGGGATTAGTGGAAATCCCCCCCCCCCCCCCCCAAAAAAAAAGACAGGAAGGGGAAGATGGAAGCTGGCAATGAAAAAAAACTAAAGAGGAGGGGGGGGGGGGGGCATTGGATCTGTCTTTCTCAAAGCGAGAACAGAACTGACTTTTTCAGTGCTACGTTGCTCCCATCCAAGATGCAAGACTTGCAAACACCTTTTATGTTGACGTGATAGTTAAAAGCACTGTGAATGATTATGTCCACCATATAAAATCTATGTTTACCTGCACTAGCACAAGCGTTATCTACATGATAGAATGTTCATATTGTCATAAACAGTACATTTGCGAAACAGGGACAACCTCTTAATGTTAGATTAAGCGGTCGTCACTCGGGCACGGCAAAAAAATTACCGAAAGCAGTGGCACAACATTTTTATGTAGCAGCAGGGCACATCTAGTCAAGCTTCCGATCCGCAAGAGACAGAAAATATAGTTATACCTTATTCACAAGTTTAAAACACTACATACAGCCAGTGGGTATAAATGTTTTTAAAGGGGCCCTTGAATCTATTGGGTATGGTACATATGCAAAGAAAAACGAGAGTAAAGCTGTCAGTCTCAAAATTTCAAACCTACCATTGTTAACTTCTGAAAGCAGCGATTCCTCCCCCCTCTTACACATCCAATGTGGCCCTCTCTCTCTCGTTTGTTTGGATGGAGGAGAGGGTACCAAATGTAGACACGCTAGCCTTCAGGAAGACAAGTCTGCTTGTCGAAACGCTGACTCGATAACCCCTATTCACAAACCTTTTCATGGGGAATAATGTAGTATTTGAACATAATTTTTACTGTTAATTACTGACACTCACATGAAACAAATTACTTCATTTCCTTTCTTAGAATGTAATATTACAGTGCCTTGAAACTATTGTAAGTGAATTGATGCATACTTAGACTGTTCATCATAAATTCTTGCCTGAAGGGGATATTAGACCAACCTTTGTGTATTTACACTTGTATTTTGTGCTTACAAAATTATCTAACCTAAATCATTACTGCATTCCAAAAACTACACCTCATTCAGCTCTTAATATTTGTGCGGTTAAGGTGATCTAGAGCTAAGTAAACTTCAAGGCAGGACAATGTTTTCACAGGATTGTTCGAAATACAAACATTTTAGTGGTTGGTGCATTGGAGGTCTCAAAGAACCTCATGTTAACAAATTTAATAGGGAGGCTTTCGCATGCGAAAGTCCAGAATTTTTATGGTGTTTCCCTGCTTTGCAGTATCTGGGCACTTGTTTGGCTTTGTGAAGCATGTTCTTCTGCATGAACTTGTGTAAGCGAGGTCGGTAGACGAATACTGTGGGAAATTGTGGAAACAGCACTGCAGCGGTGCAAAAAGAGAGCTGGCAAAGCAAAAGAGTTGTTTGCTAATTGCAGCTTTTGTCTGTCCAAGAGTTAAAGCATGGCCGGGCGCTGTTCTAGCAAATTCTCACCATCTCTTTGCATTTTTCTTGCCTCTGTGTGAAGTTGGGAGTGGCATGAACTGCTGCAAATGAAATGTATACCACTGGTACAGTTAGCGTTCGTCATAGTAACATTTCTATTTTAGTTCAGAAGTATTTCGTTGCTAGGAAGCAATGAGCACATATTGTGTTAAAGTAAACAGCTGTGGATGTGTCCAAAATAAGGGTGAACCTGACTATCCCTTTCATTTAAATATACTGTATGGGGAAGCTCTTCCATCAATCTTGGGCTGATCACCTCTGTGCATGCACTTGCAGTGCATGTTCAGAGAGAGCGTGCCTTCAAACCACGTTTGGTACGGCCAGGTGGTTTGTGGAGCTGACAAAACTTGCATATTGTATGAGTGTGGCCAACATGACAGCGACCCTAAGAAGCATGCGTGTCACCAATGTGTTTTTGTGCCGACGAAGGCAGCCTGATGACCGGTGCATTCAGCCCCTGAGCGGCATTGAAAATGCGATAGCTGCAGCAGCTGTGCTTACATGTACAGGCTCACACGTACATTCTTCAATATGGAAATGCACGATTTTCTAGGTCTTGATATACATCCACAAAGAGCTTGAGGAGGTGTAGATCTTTTCAGCGATTGCAGTAGGCTGTGCTGTAAGCCTAGGACAGCTAACAAGTTCGTAAGCTGCTGTCTATGCAATTGTATTGCAGTAGAAAAAAAGTAAACTGCTCTTACAATTAAGGGATGGTTGCGCAAGTGAATGCTTGTAAGTTCTGGGTATACCGCGATGGTTGTGCTGCTTGATGACTGACCCGAAGGTTGTGGGTTGGAACCCTGGCTGCTGCATTTCAAGGAAGAAGGGTTTGGGCTTGGGTGACATTTAAGAAACCTCAGGTGGTCATAATTTCTGAACCCTTCCGCTACGGTGCCTCACCGTATTGATCCAGCGTGCGTAAATTGAACTTGGTTACAGTGCAAGGTAAAGGACAAAAAGAAATGAGCAACACATTTTGTTCTTGTCTAGTGTTGCTCTGTAACCCAACCATCTGGCCCAACTTGCAATCTCACTGTGTAGAAAAACATGGCCGTAGGCGTACTGTTTCATACCAGTGGTATTTTTATAAAGCCTGTGTCCTGCACAAACATTGGTAGAACTTTTTTTTTTCGTGCCACTGCCTACCACTGGTGCAATATTTTTGAAACTTAGCTGGCAGAGGCTTGCGAACCTTGTTTTGAAGAACTCGGGGCAATGGGTATTTCATCAAAGTACTGTAACTTCCTGTTCAGTAGTTGTTAAATGGGTTTGAGAAGGTGGTGTTTGTACTGTTCGGCAGTTTGTGGCGACATCCATGGCCAGTTCTATGACCTGATGAAGCTGTTCGAGGTGGGCGGCCCACCTGCCACTACCAAGTACCTCTTCCTTGGGGACTATGTTGATCGGGGGTACTTCAGCATTGAGGTAAGTGTGTGTGACCACTTAGCTTGGCTGTTTAGTCTCAGCGTGCGTACCTTCTTTGGCTCTGCTGCAGTGTGTGCTCTACCTCTGGGCCCTGAAGATCTGCTACTCTAACACTTTATTCCTGCTACGTGGCAACCACGAGTGTAGGCACCTAACCGAGTACTTCACCTTCAAGACTGAGTGCAAGATAAAGTATTCAGAGCGTGTGTATGATGCCTGTATGGAGGCATTTGACTGCCTGCCCTTGGCTGCCCTCATGAACCAACAGTTTCTCTGCGTCCACGGGGGGCTCTCTCCAGAGATCCACAACCTCGACGACATTAAGAAGGTGCGTGCTGGCAGTTTTGATTATGCTCTCAAATTACCTTTGTTTTCTGTGTTCATGAGCACAAACGCAGAAGCATTTTCACTGGCGCACTACCATAAGCATGCTTCTCTGTAGACTGGTTCGAAATGAGTGTATGGGAATCGATACTGCAGCTGGTTGGTTAAATTTATAGAAAGCTTGTTTATGGTGCAAATTTCTTTGCTTACATTAAGTTTTGAGAGATGGGTTTATGTGCCAGGATGTATGGTGGATGGCTAAAATACACTGTAAATTTAAGTAGCACTTCTCTGTGTTGTAGGTAGGGCGTGCAGTAGTGGGAACATTCACATTTGGGCAGTTCTGTGGCTTTCATATAGCAGTCGTGGTGTTATGTGCTGGTTTGCGGTGACACTTTCACCATTTCGTGATTGCCACTAGTTTTATTTGTGTGGTTGTGCTATTCTGAGAGTATGCAACATGATAGAACGGGCAGATACTTCTGCTCTTTCTACCATCAAGATTAGGTTTCATTAACCTTCTAAGGGTCAAGGACGTACATACAGTGCAGTCCACTTATAACGATACCACATATAACGATATATCGGTTAAAACGATGGGTCGACTTAACAGTCTCATTTTATGCATTGGGGCTATGGGGAAAAAAACCATATATAACGATATGTTATCCACCGCATATCGGATACAACGATGAAAAGTTTGCCGTGGACGGCATGTTTCATGCAGAATAATCGTAACATTTAGATTGATAAGTTCTTCTGAAACGAACTATGCCGAGACAAGACGAAAAGTTAGCGTAGGCGAGTACGTATCTGCCGCCACTGCAGGACAGCGCCGGCAGCGCGTCCCGGCCGTTCAAAAAGCCGAGGAGAGCATCGCGAGTTGGCGCGACGCGCTACAGATGGCGCCAGCTGTGTCACGTTTTGCGCCTCGCCGCGCGTCGACCGCGGAGAGGCTGAGAGAATTAAAAAAAAAAATGCGAAAAGCAAAGCGCCGCGCTCCGCGGCTCCCCGCCTTCTACAACGGCAAGCCGGCAAGCTACTCGTAGCTTGCCGAACGAAAGCGGGAAAGAGAGAGAAAATAAAAAAAGCGAAAAGCAAAGCGGCGCGGCGGCATGGGGGCGGGGCCTCGTTGGCATTCCGGCTGTGTACCTCTGGCTGTGCTTTCTTCCTCCCACTGCTCCCACCCCGCCGTCGGTCAGTCTCTCTTCCTCAGCGAACCCGTGATGCGTTCTTCGGAGTAAGAAATAAAGTCTTGTTTTTGACATCCTACTATCTACAATATTTATTAATTGGTGAAAATAGCAAAATGAAGCCTGGAGCTACAAAAGGTACGTCCGGCGACGATTTTTTGGCGGCAGTCCAGATATAACGATCACCGGTTATAACGATCATATTTTTAGGTTTTCTCGATATCGTTATAAGTGGACTGCACTGTATACATCATTGCCTGTATGTTTAAAATGTGCACATTTTCCAGCACTTTTCTTGCTTGACACATGACTCCACGCTGCGGGAATGCATAAAATACATGCGTTTCTGCAGTGGTATGTCGGTTAGTTTCGTTCCTCAGCCGGTTCCTGCTTGTTATGCATGCAAAATTGATAGTTATTTAGTTGAATCTTTGAAAAGGTGACACATTTGTTGCTGTCTCTCTTACCTCTTCCCGGTACACGATTACGCCTGTTTCCGTGCGGGTGCAGACTGACACAAACGCTGCCACTGGGATTGCGTCTCCCGTTCTGGGGACTCGCAAAAACCGTTTTTGTCTCATTGGCTATAAGACAGATTATTATAAGTTTTGGCCTTGTTTTCATTTTTTGGATGTGCTCACAAGTACAGTTTTCATCACTGCCCAGTTAGTGAATGGAAGTGCGTGACGGTTTCTCTGCTGCAAATAAGTCCAGCAGCAATTCTGCTGAATCACTGCTTGACGGCTAAATCAGAATTCGATTCAGCAAATGTCAGCTCGTCATATGAGGAGATAGAGGTAACGCTTTTTTTTTTTTTTTTTTTTATTGATTTAATTTCAGACAACCCGTGTACACAGTTTGCCTAGGGGATCGGCGTAAAGGCAAAGAAAGCCTGACAAAGCGCCAACCCCCTATGTACACACATACATAAACAGGTTATATATAGCAGTACAAAAATTGAGAAATTGAGATACATACAATATCAAAAAACATTTACAATTTTTTTTTTTACATCAAGCCAGTATTAACAAAGAAATGAACAGCAATTATGAATTAGCACATAAAGAAATAATAAGAGACTATTTACGCACAACAAACAGGCAGACAAAAGCAAAAAAAAAATTCATAAAGTCACAGCAGCACATAAAAGTTACATAAAATAAAATGAATCGAAAGAGGTATGAGAATCTGTTTGAGTTTTTAGAAGGAATGTGTGTATCTTCTTTTTGAAAACATAAATGGAGGAACTTTGTTCAATTAATGCCATCACAGTGGGGTGTTCATTAAGAAAGTGGGGAATTTGGTAAGTTAGTTTTTGTGTACCGTAATTTGTACGAAGCGTGTCTTTCTTGAAACTAATATGTCGTAAATTATGACTGTGGTTACGCTCGTGATACTTCCTGAAAAATTCAATTCGATTAGATTTAACTTCACGATATATAATCATTGCTAATTTTTTATATCGGATATTATTAATGACTAGCAGTCTATGTTTTTCGAAAAAAGGGGCTGTGTGCGAACGAAAAGGTAGAAGTTCAATTAATCGCACAGCTCGTTTTTGTAATAGATATAAATTTTTGAGGTTAGTTTTTGTCGTCGTTCCCCAAATCAGAAGACAATAGTGAAGGTGCGAATGTATGGTTGCGTAATAAATCTGTCTTTTTAACCATACTGGTAATAGGCTGCGCAACGTGCATAGTATGCCAACTGCTCGAGAGATGTTTTTTCGCAAGTAATTTATATGCACAGACCAATCTAAATATTCGTGAAAAAAGACACCGAGAAATTTAAGAGACGCAACGCGTTCGATAGGCTGTCCCTGAAAGCTAATAATATTCTTACTAATGTATGTTTTGTTACGAGGTCTAAAAACAACAAATTTTGTTTTTTTAGCATTTAGATTTAACCTGTTGGCCCTAAGCCATGTAGATAAGTTTTGTAGCCAAATATTCGCTTTCAACATAAGGTCGTCAATATCTGGCCCAGAGAAGAATACATTCGTGTCATCGGCGTACAAAATAATGTCAGGTGTAAGAGGTATGTTAACTATATCATTTATGTACATAATAAACAAGAGTGGGCCAAGGATTGACCCTTGTGGCACGCCGCATGTAATTTTACCGAATTCAGATTTCGCATTACCAATATTGGTGTATTGCACACGGTTTTCTAGGTAACTTTTTACAATGTCTAGAGCTATACCTCTGACACCGTATCTGGATAGTTTGAGCAGTAAAACATCATGCTTAACGGAATCAAATGCTTTTTTAAAGTCAAGGAAAAGCCCTACCGTGAATAGTTTTTTTTCTATGTTGTCAACTATTTTATCTTTAATATCGAGTAATGCCATTTCTGTGGATTTTTTCTTTTGGAAACCATATTGATTTTTTACGATAATGTTTTTTTGCTGAAAAAAATTAGTAAGCCTGAAGTTTATAGCTTCTTCAATAACCTTGGAAAACATAGGTAAAACAGAGATTGGCCTATAGTTACCGAGATCGTTTTTATCTCCTCCTTTAAAAATAACTGATACCTTTGCAATCTTCAGTTCGTTGGGAAACGTTCCAGAGCTTAGAATAAGATTGCATATGTGCGATAGAGGTAAACAGATAGCATGAGCGACTACTTTAAGAGGAACTGCCTTCAATTCATCTACACCACAGGCACTGTTGCTTTTTAACTTTTTTAACAAGCCGCATATTTCTTCCGGTGTAGTAGGATACATATAAATTGTTGAATCTGAGCTGTTCATGTAAGAAGTGCAGCTGATATCAGGGATAATTGGATGAAGGTGTCCCACTTTTTTTTCAGCAAAAGCTTTCTCCAGCGCTTCTCATTGCCATCAGCTTTATGAGTTTCTATTACAGTAAATGACAAACATTGAGGAAGCCAGGAAAATGTATTTGGCACATTTGCGATGCATGGTGATACATTCAGTTCTAATTCATTTTGTTTGCGAATTATTTTTAAAGGGCCACTCACCAGATTTGACAATTTTTAGCTGACAAGCGCAAAGCGTAGACGAGGCGTTCATGATCACGTCTGCCAAAATTTGCAACGCTACGCACCGCGGAAATGCATCAAATTTCAAGATTAACGCTGCTCCCTCTCCCATCTGCCGGCGCACGCCTAGAGAATGAGGGCATAACTTGGGCGTAGGAATCGCCCTACGTACACAGCAATGCAATGACGTTGGTCCTCTACGTAGACGACTCTGCTCTGACGTCAATAGTATACCACGTGACATGGCAAAAAATATTTAACACAACATGCGTAGTTTATGTATTTGTTGCTTTAAGAGATTAATAAAACTTGAAATAAATCATCATCATCAGCCTGACTACGTCCACTGCAGGACAAAGGCTTCTCCCATGTTCCGCCAGTTAACCCGGTCCTGTGCTTGCTGCTGCCAATTTATACCCACAAACTTCTTAATCTCCTCTGCCCACCTAACCTTCTGTCTCCCCCTAACCCGCTTCCCTTCTCTGGGAATCTAGTTTGTTACCCTTAATGACCAGCGGTTATCCTGTCTACGCGCTACATGTCCGGCTCGTGTCCATTTCTTCTTCTTTATTTCAACTATGATATCCTTAACCCCTGTTTGTACCCTAATCCACTCTGCTCTCTTCTTGTCTCTTGAGGTTACACCTACCATTTTTCTTTCCATTGCTCGCTGCGTCGTCCTCAATTTAAGCTGAACCCTCTTTGTAAGTCTCCAGGTTTCTGCTCCGTAGCTAAGTACCGGCAAGATACAGCTGTTATATACCTTCCTCTTGAGGGATAGTGGCAATCTACGTGTCGTAATTTGAGAGTGCTTGCTGAATGTGCTCCACCCCATTCTTATTCTTCTAGTTACTTCAATCTCGTGGTTCGGCTCTGCGGTTATTAACTGCCGTAAGTAGACACAGTCTTTTACAACTTCAAGTGCACTATTACCTATCTCGAAGCGCTGCTCCTTTCCGAGGTTGTTGTACATTACTTTCGTTTTCTGCAGATTAATTTTAAGACCCACCTTTCTGCTCTCCTTGTCTAACTCCGTAATCATGAGTTGCAATTCGTCCCCTGAGTTACTCAGCAATGCAATGTCATCGGCGAAGCACAGGTTACTAAGGTATTCTCCTATAACTCTTATCTCCAACTTTTCCCATTCTAGGCTTCTGAAAACCTCCTGTAAGCACGCGGTAAATAGCGTTGGGGAGATCGTGTCCCCCTGCCTTGCACCCTTCTTGATTGGTATTCTGTTGTTTTCTTTATGAAGCACTATGGTAGCAGTTCATCCCCTGTAGATTTCTTCCAGAATGTTTATATATACTTCATCTACGCCCTGATTCCGCAGTGTCTGCATGATGGCTGATATTTCTACTGAATCAAACGCCTTCTTGTAATCTATGAAGGCTATGTATAGTGGGTGGTTATACTCTGAGCATTTCTCTATTACCTGATTGATAGTATGAATGTGGTCGATTGTTGAGTAGCCTGTTCGAAATCCTGCTTGTAATGTTTTCTTTACTCTGTTAGCAATTACCTTGCTAAATAGCTTGTATACTACACAGAGCAAGCTGATCTGCCTGTAATTTTTCAAGTCCTTGTCATCTCCTTTCTTATGTATTAAGATGATGTTAGCGTTCTTCCAAGACTCTGGTACTTTTCCCGTCAAGAGACACCTCGTAAATAGGGTGGCTAGTTTTTCTAACACAATCTGTCCTCCATCTTTCAGCAGATCTGATGTTACCTGATCCTCACCAGCAGCTTTGCCTCTTTGCATGCTCTCCAAAGGTTTTCTGACTTCTTCTATCATTACTGGTGGGGTGTAATCTGGGTTACTGCTAGTTCTTATAGTATTAAGGTCGTGGTTGTCTCGGCTACTGTACAGATCTCTGTAAAACTCCTCCGCTATTTTAACTATCCTATCCATATTGGTAGTTATTTTGCCTTCTTTGTCCCTTAGTGCATACATCCGACTTTTGCGTATCCCAAGTTTCCTCTTCACTGCTTTGACGCTTCCTCCGTTTTTCAGAGCGTGTTCAATTCTCTCCATGTTATACCTTCTTACATCGCATACCTTACGTCTATTAAGCAACTTCGAAAGCTCTGCTAGTTCTATTTTGTCTGTTGTACTTGACACTTTCATGATTTGGCGCTTCTTAATTAGGTTCTTCGTTTCCTGGGAAAGCTTGCCAGTGTCCTGTCTAACCACCCTGCCTCCAACTTCCACTGCACACTCCGTAATGATACTCGTCAGATTATCATTCATTAAATTCACGCTAAGGTTGGTTTCCTCACTAAGAGCAGAGTACCTGTTCTGCAGCGACACTTTGAATTCCTGTACTTTCCCTCTCAGTTCTAGCTGATTGATTGGCTTCTTGCGTATCAGTTTCTGTCGTTCCTTCTTCAAGTCTAGGTGAATTCGAGACCGTACCATTCTATGGTCACTGCATCGTACCTTGCCAATCACTTCCACATCCTGCACGATTCCAGGGTGTGCACTCATTATGAAGTCTATTTCGTTCTTATTTTCGCCATTAGGGCTCTTCCATGTCCACTTGCGGTTTTCTCGTTTTCGGTAGAAGGTATTCAAAATCCGTAAATTATTGCGTTCTGCGAATTCTACTACTAGCTCTCCTCTGGCGTTTCTAATACCAATGCCATAATCTCCTACTGCTTGGTCTACAGCCTGCTTCTTCCCTACCTTTGCATTAAAGTCGCCCATCACTATAGTATACTGTGTTTTTACCTTACTTATTGCCGATTCGACGTCTTCATAGAAGCTTTCAACTGAAGCGTCATCATGACTGGATGTAGGCGCGTAAGCCTGTACTACCTTCATCTTGTATCTTTTATTCAGTTTAATTACGATACCTACCACCCTTTCATTATTGCTATAGTATTCCTCTATGTTGCCAGCTATGTTTCTGTGAATCGGGAACCCCACTCCCAGTTCTCTTCTGTCTGCCAAGCCCCGATAGCAAAGGACGTGCCCATTCTATAGCACCGTATAGGCCTCATCCATCCTCCTAACCTCACTGAGCCCTATTATATCCCATTTAACGCCCTCTAGCTCCTCGAATAGTACAGCTAGACTTCCCTCACTAGATAAAGTTCTAGCGTTAAACGTTGCCAAGTTCAGCTTCCAATGGCGGCCTGTCCGGATCCAGAGATTCTTAGCACGCTCTGCTGCGTCGCAGATCTGACCGCCGCCATGGTCAGTTGCTTCGCAGCTGCTGTAGACTGAGGGCCGCGAGTTATTTCACGTATGCGTGTGGGAGGTAGTGGCCAGATACTGCACCAGGGTGGCCAATCCTCCTCTGGTGAGTGTGTTAGCGGCGGTGGTTACCGGTGAGGCTGCACCCCAGGCCTCTTAATGCAGTCCCATCACCACGCGGATTTTTTTTTTTAATCCGGTTGGGAACTGCGCGGCGCCTGGTTTCTAGCCACGGACCTCTTGCATGCGAGGCGGATGCTCTAACCACTACGCCATAGCCGCGCCGAAATAATGAGACGCAATAAAAATTGTGCGCGTTTTTCTTTCATTTTTTTCCGTGAAATGCTACGAGCTGCCGGGCTAGTGTGCCAGCGTTTCGCATGCGTTTGTGTCCCCGCGTTCAGCGCATTGAGCAGACGACTGCCGTGGAACGCTCCTACGCGTTCGCACACTTATTGTGCTCATCTACTCTACCGCGTCTAAGCCAGCGTTTCTTAACCATCCCGCAGAAACAGGCAGAAGACCACAAAATAACGCTGGTCAACAAAGCAACGCTGCTCGCGTGCTCGGGGGTTGGACTTGTTTGGGCACGTCATGCACACGTCACCTCATGGTCGAATGCTGGAGAGCGTGGGGAAGAGATTTGGCTTTAAAAGGCTACGCGGAGGAGCGGCAAGGATTCTGAGCTCGCCTCCTGTCATCCTCGTTTTGCGCCGCTTCAAAAAACCCGTTTTCTCCGCTCCTAATAAACCAATACGAAAAATTTTTGTGGCAAAATGTTCCTCATCGGACACCCAACAACTTCAACTATCTAACTAAAATTCGGTATGGGGCCTGGTGAGTGGCCCTTTAAAAACTGGTGTCCATTGCATGCGAGATAGCTCAAGTTCTAGATTTATGGTATTTGATCGTTCTCTGGATCATGTTAGTGGTAATTTTAGCATGCAACTATGCATTTAGTTTTAAAGTGGGGCCAGTATATTGACCAAAAGCCGTGTTGGAAGTGCACATGAAAAAAAATTGCGCCATCTCCCTTTAAAAGGAACCATGTGTAGATGCAAAGCAGCGGGTGCTAACACTTACAGTGGCGGTGACTTTGATGCTGTCGCTCGTTGCGGCGTTGCGCAGGAGAGAAACTTAAGGAGGCTTAAAGCACGCAGTGTTATACCAGTGTTTGCTACTGGAAGATGGCGTTCACTGCTAGTGGGATAGTTAAAGACAGAAGACTCTGATTGGACAGAGAGATCCGCAGTCCGCTTTTAGTTAATGTGCAAGCTGCGAATTTTAATTGTTTGACAATGCACAGGAGAAACCTCCCACCGGCACTACTTTGAAGGTCAAGGTCCAGTGCCTACATATACAAGGTGGCCAGTGAGTGGTTGTGCGGTGCGAGCAGTTGATTTTTTCAATGAAGAAACTCGCTAGCAGACGCTGCCTGCATCGGCATTCCAAAGCAAGAGAGAGGAGCGTTGGAAAGGGGGGAGGGGACCCCCGTACACAATGGGGGTGTTAAACTTTGCTGGGAGGGATGCCTAGATGACAGAAAGGGGGAGCAAGTGCAAGCAGGTGGTAAGAGAGAAGTGGAGAGAGTAACGTGCAGAGAGGGAAAGAGGAGAGTCACGCATTCTTAGTGTGAGTGCGGACGCTGCCGACGCCGCGGGGTGTAGGCCTGAGCTAGAGATGCTTTGCATTAAAAAAAAAAAAAGCTATTCCTTCCCTTGACCAACTACATAACATGCATGTATAACTGTTTTTCAAGTTTTATGGGCACTATTACTTCACAAAACACTTCACTAAAATTCAGAACTTATCCTTTCTTTAACCACTACAACAGAAATAGCAATCAGACCAAAAGCTGCGGCAAGATGTTTCTTTTGAAATTGAAGGCTAAAAGAAAAGAACGACAACATTGATGCTTTAGGCAGAACACAGGTATACAAGGTCTATGAGAAAAGCTAATATGTCAGGCCTGAATAGAGTTAACGAATCTCGTGCAGCAGTTGTAAACGCACTTTTAGGATTCAGTGCATTCAGTGGCACGTCGATTTGGTGGGCCGCGATTCATGACCAAGATTTCCTATATGGATGGAAATTCAGACATAACTGTAGTGTTCATGCTTATCTACACCAACCATAGAGACAGAAAGAAGCTAAAAAAGCTAGTGTATGCAAAGACCTAAGACAGAGCCAATGGACTCAACACAGCAGGCGGAGGCGCAGATTGTGTATGATACCACATCGGGAAATGAAGTCCACCACAAATTTCTCTTTGCACAGTTGAAGTGTCCCTCTGTACTGCTTTCATCTGGTCTTTTCATGGAAGAAATTTTACAAAAGGACTGCTGAGCCCCGCCGCGGTGGTCTAGTGGCTAAGGTACTCTGCTGCTGACCCGCAGATCGCGGGATCAAATCTCGGCTGCGGCAACTGCATTTCCCATGGAGGCGGAAATGTTGTAGGCCCGTGTGCTCAGAATTGGGTGCACGTTAAAGAACCCCAGGTGGTCGAAAATTTCGGAGCCCTCCACTACGGCGTCTCTCATAATCATGGTGGTTTAAGGACGTTGAACCCTACATATCGTAACAAAAGGACTGCAGCTTAGTGCCCTCACGAGACAAAGGGACATGTAAGATGCTTCACGGGTCAATAGGACACACACGTCCCACATTTTTTTTAAATGTTCATATTTCGGTGAAAATTGGCTCCGCCGCGGTGGTCTAGAGGCTAAGGTACTCGGCTGCTGACCCGCAGATCGCGGGATTAAATCCCGGCTGTGGGGGCTGCATTTTTGATTCCGACGAAAAATGATCTAGGCTCCATGGGCTCAGATTTGGGTGCACATTAAAAAAAAAAACCCCAGATGGTCGAAATTTTCGGAGCCCTCCACTACACTGTCTCTCATATATGGTGGTTTCGAGATGTTAAACCCCACTTATGAAAATTGCTTCATACTATTTCTACGCACGATATTTAGATATTCTGCAGGCATAATTTTCGTTATGTGGTGCAAAATAATAAACCCATAAAAAGGTCAAGAGTTCTGTGTTGGTGAGTGGGCGACATCTTAAAGTGTGCGGGGCGAGACGATGCTGACTGGATCAAGAGGGGCTTTTCTCCTGCCATGTTTCTACTTAATGCCACTTCATGCAGATAATATTGTAAGTTTGTGAGTTATAAATATTTCAATGCAAAATTTAACTGTCATGTAGGTTTTTCATTAGAATTTATCTTGCTGTTACTTACAAACTCTATGTAATTTTTTTCTTAGAGATTCATCTGAAGAATTAAGTTCAGCAACAAAAAGCACACATTTTTGGGATGAAAAAAATCTACTCTCAAAGGGTTAATAAGGCCAAGTTGGCTATGTTGGTACCATACTACCTTTTCTTTTGGGCAGTGGATAGTGCAGCCTGTTTCATGTGCGGCATTTTGTATTTTTTCTACAGTGCAGTGTCGAGAAAAATCTTTGGAGTTTATAATGAAAATATAGTAACACTCTGGATTGGCGAGCACGTAGGAGGGCTCCAAGCCATTTAAAAATGACACCAAAGACCGTGCCTCCTATTAGATGCACTGTCTCCTCTCCATCAGTCTTTCTGTGTGTATTCATAAAAAAAAACAAAAACCGTGCAATGGAACTTCGATCATGCGACCTCCTGTTTCGCGACAACCCACATTTTACGATGCACCGGTTTGGTCCCGGCAAAATCCCCATGGAAGTAATGCATTAAAAACCTTGGTCCTAAGGTGTAGTTTTACGCCAACACCACATCTTACGATGACTTTGTCTCCGTCCGAAAGAAAAATCGCCTTTACTTGAATCAAGCGTTGTCCCAATATTCCCGAGCGCAAAATATGAACTTGCTTTCCCCTAGATTGACGATTGGAGAAGTAGAGTATGAAATAGGATGTCTTCTCGGAATGGAAAATTTATTCTCTTGGAAGTTCATGCGCTTCTATATAGCCTCGATCGTGTGCGTATGTATCCGGGGTCGTTACGTAGTCAAGCTCTATCCACACAGTGGCTTTAGCCGGCCAAAGAGTTGATATTTTTGTGTTTGGTCCGTGGAAAGTTTTCCTGGTCAACATACAGCTGAGCTCGTGCCTTTCTTGCACTTGCAGTCATAGGCTTGCGCACGCGTAAGGGCGCAACTCTGCTGTTTTCACCCTGCAAAATTACTTGACGTTAACGTTCATAACAGTGCGACATCACTAGCTGCACTTCCAGCCAACAAATGGCAATGCGCACAGCTTAGTCGTGCACGAAGGCATTCTATGCTAAATAGTAGTTTATTGCCATCATGTGATAGCGATGTGCCGATGACACTGCGACTGACTCTTCTGACGGGAGGTTGTTGGCAACGCAGTTTGGTTTTGTTTGCAGGTAATGTTCGGGCTCTGTTTGTCGGTTGGACTTGATTTTTTTTTTTTTTTCGAGTTGAGAATAACTCACTTGCACGGCCTCCAACAAAGTAATGCTTCCACAGTTGCCACTGGGAAGAACAATTGCATCCACCTTTTTTGCAGAGACACAAAGTCGTGCCGTGGGCTTATTCAGGCAGTTCGTATCCGTGTTTGGACAAGGCTGAGTGTCACTGCCTATAATCTTAGTTTTTCGATTATACGACTGTTTTGCGTGGTCCCCTGAAAGTCGCATGATCGTGGTTCTACTGTAATTAGATCAATTGAAAATGTTCACTTCTTTCTGGAATTTTCAATTTTTCAATTGAAAATTTGTAATGTAGTCATTGCTGTTCATTAGAAGCACATTCTGTGCTTGTTTTTACACATAAAGTTGTGCTTTATGTGCCTTTTTCTCAAAATATTTTCTGACTGATCGTGCTGGAATTTTATCAGATTGTAGCTAAATTTTTTCCAAATAGTCTGAATGCAAAACTTCACAATTGTTTAATTTTTATTAAGTAAAAAATTAATAGGAAAGTCTTTTTCATGGTCTGTGACAAGTGAGGACAGTATTTCTTCAGATAGACGTTGCAGCCTCTTATCACAGGTAGGGGTTAGTACCAATCAACAAGCGTGCCAAGTTTTATAGTCAGACTTTTTCGTCTCTGGGAAAAGGTACATTTAATTTTGTGCGTTAGTCTAAATCTCGTCCCACAACCAGAAACAGGTGGAAGAAGCTATAGGGTTGAAATTGCATAGACTGAAGGCAACAAGCTCTCTTATTGAGTACACAAAATTTCGCGACGAAATGTGCAACAGTTTGTAATATATAAAGCTGAAACCAGGATAAGCTGTTCGTCCTATCACACTCCGTTAACAGGAACATATTTTCCCAGTCCTGTTCAGGTTACATTTGATCTATAGTCAGACCCGTTTACAACAAAGTCTAAAGTGCTGCCAAAAATGCTCGCATATCAGTAGTTTTCTGTAATAGAATACCCTGAAGATGTTCTCTAAGCAACCAAGTTTTTTTTTTTGCTCAAATTCATTAAAAAGTGTCGGCAACCCTTCCTGTGACACGTTAAACCTTTTCACATGGTGAAGTGAAGCCTGCTGCGTGCACATGAGTGAAATAAATGTAATTTTCTATGAATCGGCACTGTTTCGTTAAAGTGTGGTGAAGTCTCTAGCTAGTTGCATGCCGCACACCAACTATGCTTGCCCTGTCACTGCCATTGGGGAGGGGGGGGGGGTGTGCCTGTTTGGGCATCCTTCATGCCTGCTTCACCCCAAACCATGCACAGCTGCAATAAGCAGCCTATTCATTTGACGTGGTGAAGACTAGCATTTTGCGAGTAATGTGCAAGATGCATCTGATGCTTTTCAGTTGTCACCTAATAAAACATTCATTGAACGCTTGCTCTCAGTGCATCAATGTTTCCCACTGTTCACGCCGCTAAGCAGCAGCGAACACGTGCACTTCAAAGTGATCTTGCATGATGCGGTGGCAAATTTGCGAGCGGTGGCATGGCGCACTTGTACCACTGTCAATCCAAACGCACAACTAAGGACATAGCTGCAGATTACTGTAGTCAGTTTACAGGCAAGGTCGTTATGGCACATTCATTGCCTGCCGCCACCTCACCTTTTATATTTTTTTATCCTTATCCGCGAAGGCATTGCTACTTTTCCGTGGAAGTCGTAATCGTTGATCGACCCCTCTCTGCATTCACTGAAAAGGCGTAAGACTTAGCAGCACATTGTGGCGTCGACGAGTTGAGAGAGCTCGGTGAATTTTTATGCGAAGAAAAGATTATTGATGTTAGCCCCGTCGTGGTTGTGTAGTGGCCAAGGTACTCTGCTACTGACCCGCAGGTCGCGGGATCGAATCCCGGCTGCCGCGGCTGCATTTTTGCTGGAGGCGAAAGTGCTGTAGGCCCGTTTGCTCAGATTTGGATGCACGGTAAGGAACCCCAGGGGGTTGAAATGTTCAGAGCCCTCCACTAGTGTTTCTCGTAATCAGATGGTAGTTTTGGGACGTTAGACCCTACATATCAAGAATATTGATGTTATGTGACTGTTATTGGTTTTTGCATTTATGCATTTATTCTCCAGCCCCGATACCAAAAAGAACAGGGAAGGAGTGAGGCTCGCGATTGCTATATGGGACGAGAGGCAAGGGATTCAAGCTTGCTTCTTAGCCTCATGCTTTGGTGACTCATAGCGAACCAATTTGAAAAATCACCGTGGTAGAACAATTTTCATTGAGCACGCAAGAATTGGTGTCTTAACTGCAACTTGTTGTGTCATCAGAGAGGGACGCTTGAAAAGTAAATTGCAAACAAAACAAAAGCCGCATTCACATCACATTTTTTACCCGAAGGCGCTGACGCAGATGGGTTACAATGTCAAAGAAAACACGCTTTCATTGACACAACACACTTTGTTATTTTTATAAGCCATTTCATTCTGTAATGAAACTATTAAAAAATGAATAATAGAAAAAATATAACTGATACGACATTCTGAATTCTTAATTACGATTGTGCAAAGAGGACTGTTTAGGTACTTATTTTCGAATGTGAGGTTTAGCATTGAAAGCTTGACCTAGGAGCTTTAACTGCAGTTCACTTCGCCGTGATGATAGTAATTTCCATCCTGCTTTATTTTTCCTATTGTTACAGCTGTCATTTTTATGTAATGGCTTAGGACAAACCTTGAAGCCCTGTTCTGTATTTTCTCATGTTTGTCACTTAGAGACATATGACAAGGGATCTCATACGGAACATGCGTATTCAAGCATATGGTGAATGTATGCTAAATACACTGCTGATTGTAAACATGCCGGCACCTGTCTCGGGCTTTTCTGTGTAAAGTAGAAAGATTTGGCGACTTTCGCCACCACTTAGTACCGATCAAGCTACCCACGGCTGCCCGAAAAAAACCTGTTGTTCCTTTCCCACCGCAACACCCAGGTCTTCAGGGCGGTTTTTCAGTTCCTTGAGGGCACTGGACAGCTGTCTGTAGAAGGCCGTCGCCGTGTCCTCGGCTATAGATGTCATTTTTATTTTCTTATCCATCCTTAATTCTCTCTTCTCCTTCTCCTGCAGACGCTGAGACGTGCTTCCACTTAGGGCTGCAGAAATAGCGTCTTTTGAACTCCTCATGCACCTCCTCCTCCAATCGCTCGCAGCATGTCAGCTTTGTCTTCGTTGAACATTATAGTGTTTGGAAATATCAATGTTGCCTTTTTTACATGAATAACGGTTTCACACCACGCTCGAAAACGAAATTTGGGCTTAAATAGCGCTCATATAGGCAATGATTTGGAAAATAGGCATTTATAGGCTTATTATAGGCATTTAGGCATTAACACTCAAAATAGGTATTTATTGGCACTATAAAAACATCACAAAAGCCCTTCTTAACCTCTGATTCATGCTCCTATATGAAAATGGCTCAATAGGAATGCAAGGAACAAAATAGGCATTTGCCTATAATCCGGTCTCTTTTGATAAACCTATGCCAACTAGAAATTACTATGCAATACTGCTCCCAGAGGGTCTTTTTTGTCTGATTTGCACCATAGCTGTGCCACAAAGTGGTTTTGGAACCGAAAGTAATGTTGACAGCACGCATATCAGTGGATATTACGTGATGGTTGCCATTTTGTACACGTGCGCTGCTGCATTTACGTGCAGTTGCGCAGGTGCGAAAGCACAAAATCGACAGATCAATTATTCCCACTTACGTGCAATTGCGGCATTGCCTTTTCTGGTAACCACACTGACAAAGAACAAAGGCTATGTGGCGACCACCAAAAAGCGCACCAGTATGACATCACCGATAAAAACCTTACGTGTGTGGCTTAGGTCGCTTTAAGCCTTCTGCGTGCCTTTAATAGCTGGCGACTACCTGAGCGTGCAGGGGTGCCAATCGCTGTCGCCTCGATCATTGTAAGGGACCGTGTTTAGCATGCACCGCTCTGCAGAAAGGAAAGTAGCTCGCTGTCGAAGAGTTGATGTTGTGGATTGCAGACATTGAGACAGCAACCATTGTGATGTTATAACCCTTACTGCACACTTTCATAGGGCGACAACCTAAATGCGCCGTAGTCCGCTGTGAGGACTGCTAGAGCATCGCTTGCATAAAGCTCGCACTATCTCGTTAACGTGATAGCTTTCTCGCCGCATGTGTGTGCGAGAAAGCTATCACGTACTTGGCACGGTGTGTACGCCAAGTAGGTGTGTGCAACCAGCCAGTAGACGATCAGCTCCCTGCGGCCTTACCGTGTCTCAAAAAAAGCTGGGTCTGCTTTCGCCAAGTATTAGATCATGACACACATATATCGCGGCCAGCCGCTTATGTCCGTTGCCAGTTGCTGCCGTCGGCTGTGTAGCCCGAGCTCTGCAGTAGTTCTGAAATGCTCCTTGATGTGGCCAGCTCACCCCATCGGACGGCCGTGCGAAAGTGCCAATTATTTCTAAAATTTGGCTAAGAGAAAGAAATGGCTTTGTGGTGGGCGCTTTTGACAATATTTGCTGTCACTGTATTCCTTTTTTAGCGGCGATGGCGTACGTGAAGAGATGTAAATTGGTTTTTAGTGGTTAATGCATGCTACGTTTAGTGCACAGTTAGCCACGTTTTCAACGTATATGCATGCATAACGAGGTTTTACTGCAAAAAGCTTTGAATGTGTGTTTCGGAGGGGATGCATAGGCGTGTTTGTGATTGCGGGTGGGAGCAAAGGTTTGTCGCACCGCCCCCACCCTAACTGTCAATGTATGGGGATGGCTTTGCACACTCCCCCCCCCTCCCCCCCCCCCGTCTTGCCCCGCTGTCTCCCTATGCAGATGCCTATGGGAATTAGTGTGCGCGCGCGCTGCTAGAACTTCATCCTGCAGGTAGCATATTTATTGGTGCAATATTCCTTCAGTGTTTTATGTCACCACTTCTGTATATGATCCTGCTTCTGTTTATTTTTGGTGTATATTTTGTGGGCTTGCTGCTTCTGTATAAATGATTATGTAAACTGAGGGAAGATTAAACTAAATTAAGGCTAATAAGCTTGTCGTGAGTGCTTGTCCTTTCTGTCCTGTGTTCTGTGCGCTCTGTTTTATGAACTAGAAAACAAAATTGATGTAGGAAAAAAAAAAAAAGACATGGAACATATCGAACTTGTGTTGTCTTGTGTCATTCTTTCTTTATTGTTTTTGTTTTCTTGTAAGCCACATAAAGTTCATACTATGTACAACCATCCGGCCCCTACTCTGGCTTTACGATAGTATGTTGTAAATTGAAAGAAAATGTTTAACGAATTTTTCATGAAAGCTCTTTTTATTGTCGAAATAAAGTAACACTCCAAGAACTAAAATTAATACGTTATGGGACTATTTGTTTTTCTGCATTAGTGCAGTTGTGCAGAGGTGGTTGACATGTACATCAACAGGAAGAGCTTGGGCACTTCTAAATCTCTGTATAAAATGTAGGCAAAGCGAATAGCCATCATACATTTCATGGAAATGCTCTTAACAGGGGAATAGTGACGAACAACATGCGAATTTCGGCTCTAGTCAAGAGAGGTATTATGCTGAGAGGTCCAACAATTTGATTTATATGTGGGGTTGAACATCTCAAAACCACCATATGATTATGAGATACGCCGTAGTGGAGGGCTCTGGAAATTTTCACCGCCTGGTGTTCTTTAAAGGGCCACTCACCAGGCCCCATACCGAATTTTAGTTAGACAGTGGAAGTTGTTTGGTGTCTGATAAGGAACGTTTTGCCACAAAAATTTTTCGAATCCGTTCATTACGAGCGGAGAAAACAGGTTTTTTGAAGCGGCGGGAAACGAGGGTGAGAGGAGGCGATCTCGAAGCCCTTGCCGCTCCTCCGCGTAGCCTTCGCAAACCAAATCTCTTCCCCAAACTCTCCGGCATCCGACCAAGAGGTGACGTTCGCATGACGTGCCCGAACAAGCCCAGCCCCCATGCACGCGAGCGGCGTTGCTTTGTTGACCAGCGTTATTTTGTGGTCTTCTGCCTGTTAATGCGGGATGGTTAAGAAATGCTGGCTTAGACGCGGTAGAGTAGATGAGCACAATGAGTGCGCGAACGCATAGGAGCGAACTTGGCCGTGATCAGAAACGATTCTACCCCCAGTGGTACAGTTGGAACACGGTCCCCGTACCCTGAAGAAAAAAAGAAGACAAATAGACGAGCAAATAAAAAAAAATCGAAATGTAACGACCTAATTAACGTGTTTGTCAAAATAAAACTTGAAAAAAAAAGCGTCTATGAGCGAAAAAAAACGGCTGTTCCATCAATTAGCGATACCTCTCAAATTGCCACGCTCCTTGGAGGTCACGTGTACAACGCCGGGGGCTCGATCGCCATCACCACCATCAAAGAAAAAGAAAACCCATTTTGCGAGCGGTGTATGGGTCTTGTAGTTGTGTATTCAGCATTGGTTCCAGCATGGGGCAGTACGCAAGCTACACGGCTGGATTTAAACTGAAGGCAGTGCAGCACGGGCTACAGCACGGCAACCGGGCTCCAAGCAGGCATTTCGGTGTTGTAGAAACCAGTATTGGGTACTGAAGGGATCAAGAAGAAAAACTTAAGGCGGCGAAGAAGACTCGACGGGCTTTCTGCGGTGCCAAGGCCGGCAGGTGTCCGAACGTCGAAAAGCAACTGGTCCGGCATATACGGGAGCTACGGCAAGACAGGTATGCTGTGTCATTGGATATTGTGTAGACTGAGGCGTGCAGAATAGCCTGAGCGCAGCGCATCGAAGCAAAGGAGTTCAAAGCCAGCTCTGGATGGACAACTCTTTTTATGCGGTGCCATGACCTCGCACTGCGAAGGCGAACCACCCTGTGCCAGCGCTTGCCCGCAGCATATTAGGACAAAGTGGTGGACTTTCACTGTTTCTTTAGAAAGCTCCGACAGTAGAAAGACTTCATTTTGTCCCAGATTGGCAATGCTAATGGACCCTCCTTTGCTTTGATATGCCGCGGAACACTACAATGGATGAGAAAGGTAAAGTGTCATTGTCTGAACGTCTGGCATTGAGAAACAATGCACCGTAATGCTGGCAGTGACAGCGGATAGATGCAAGCTACCGTCTTACGTTGTTTTTAAACGCAAGACGCTGCCAAAGGCAAATTTCCCTCAAGGCATCTACGTCAGTCCAAGAAAAAGGCTGGATGAGCGCGGAACTCATGGTGGATTGGGTGAAAATAGTCTGTGGTCGGCGGCCGGGTGGTCTCTTGTTCCCGTCCATGTTGTCCTGGACAGTTTTCGTGGGCACCGAGCAGGCCGCGTACGAGTTGAGCTAAAGGAGCTGCGCACAGATCTGGCTGCGATTCCGGGCGACCTCGCATCGATACTGCAGCCTTTGTACCTGTCCTTGAATAAGCCTTTCAAGGACAATGTTTGAAGGCTGTACACCACCTGGATGGCCGGAGGACGACATTAGCTGACTCCAGGTGGAAAGATTAAGAGACCGCCTGTGGAAATGCTGTGCGCTTGGATCGTGGAAGTTTGGCAGGCGATCTCCGACGAAGTCGCCAGGAAAAGCTTCAAGAAGACAGGTATCTCAAACGCACTGGATGCGAGTGAGAATGACATGTTGTGGGGTGCGGATGATTCGGGCACTGAAAAGGAATCCCTGCTCGGGGAGGATGAATGTGTGCTTTCAGACTGCGACTCCGAATAGAGAAAAGGAGGAACACCTATGACTTTTGTTTAAGTAAATTTTTAGTATATGTGCAGTTGATGGCTCGAGCTTGTTCATTAAAAGGGATGTAGGCATGTTTCTTTATGCTGAATTAATTGGTAAACGATAGTCGCCTTTTACTTGACAAATGTGCAGATTTAAAGTGCAAGAATCGAGTCTAAAAATTTTTCGAAAATTTTACCCCGCGTAATTGGTGCATGCATAACTTCGAGCTGGATTTTCTGAAAAAAAAAAGTGCGCCTATTATGTCAGTAAATATGGTATTCAAGGGCTGACGGGGTAATGCTAAAACATCGAGTGCAAGTTGTCAAAGCAAAAGTATAAAAATTCGCCTGGAGCTTTTAGTCACCGTCATTTAACTACGTATATTGCCTTGGCATTAACTTAACGAGAATGTATTCTATGACTGTTACTGTTAAACACAATGTGCGCTACGCGCTTTTATTTCAAAGAGGAGGTCAAATGAAGCATTGGCGTTTACCTCAAACAAGATGACGTGTATCGGTATTTACAGCCGCACAAGAACTAAAATTCACGAAGTCAATCTCGTATCACTTATCCATTCATCGCTTTGAGTCATAGTTGCCATAGTTACAGCAAATAGCGAAGAAACCTGGCAGCAAAAGTTTCGTAAAAGAGGGAAATGGCAAATGACCTTATAAAATTTGATTTGCGCCACCGTGTCGTTTTTTGAAATCGATAAAGGATTCTTCTATTTTAGACTTCACTTTAATTGTGGCATCGTTTGTTTTAGTACCACTAGTACCACGATAGGTACCAAAACGTCTCCTCCGAGATATGTACATGGCTTCTTTGTGTACTCCGAGATAAGCGTGGTAGGCTGTGCGATATAAACAGATATATTGCAAAGCTGGCGCTGAACTCCGTGCCCTCACAAGTTTTCTTACCGAGCTTTTGTTTCTTTATCTTAATCAATCAATGAAGGATTGCAAGATAATGGTTCTATACGGAAAATTATTGTCCTTGTTTGGGAACTACTTTTTTTGTAGCGCGGAGGCATGGAAAATAAGGGCGATGCGGCCTTGTGGGCGGAGCTTTATATTTATTGTTAAGTTGCCACCGACTATAGGCGCGAACTAGCGGCAGGCGAGTGACTATCCAGCTTTCTCGATGTACATACAGAGTTGAGGCAAATGCGTTTTGCAAATGACAAAGAGAAAGAACAATTGAGAAACATTTGCTATGGGCACTTTAGAAACATTTGCTATGGGCACGATTGAAATGCAGAGTTCTTAGCAGTTGTCCTGTTCCTTTATCTGTAGTTCATGTGCTTGTTCGTTAGTAATATGGAAGGATTCAGTCAGCACCAACTAGCTCAGCTCGATGCATTACTGGGAAATAGTTTTAGGGGCAAAGCTTCTTATGGCGTGGCTTGTGTGTCCCCGTTGTGGGTAACCGCCCCTTGTTAAATCTTGAAGCGGCCATAGAGGGCGTTACTTGTAGGAAAGGATTGACATTAACGTCACACGCACGAAAGGAAAGAGAGGGACGATCACGTGTTCTTTGGCGGCGCAGTACGCCAGGGGGCACTCTATAGTACAACAATAGCGCCGGTTTGGCACGCGTGCATTCAGGCACACGGCGACGGAGAATGGGGCAAGGCTGCTGGGAGGCGGGCGCACTGGGAGGCGGGCGCACTGGGAGGCGGGCGCACTGGGAGGCGGCGGTGGCTAGCACTCCCGACGTGTAGGCGCGCGAGGCAGAAGCATGCTGCGAAGAGGCGCGAGGACCCTGCAGTATATTGGAAGGCCGAAGCGGCGTGGCAGCAGCGTGCAGACTCGGCTTCGCCCTACTCTCGATCATTCATCCCTTGGATATGCTGTCATTTTTTTAGACAATAAAGCAACCATAATGATTTCAATGAAATGATTATGCCATGAATTGCCATGCATTACTACTTTCTAATTTAAACTGCCCTCTAGTCAATAATTATGAGGTAAATAACATTTTTACTACTTAGGACTCTGTCATTTCAGCTGCAGCAAAGTTTTGCCTGTACAACAATCTCGTGTGCGAAAATGGCAAGAACCTTACTGTCATACAATTTTTACAAAAATCTGTATCATCTAGAAAAAAAAAGCTTGTAGTTCATGTTGGCAAACTAAAGGTGGTTCGCTGGACCATGTGCAATTTCGATATCGGGAATCCCACATTTTGGGGATAAAAATGTCTGACCCACATTTCGATCAAAGCGAGAAGGTCCTTTCGTAGGGCTGTACTGTGGTCTGACAAGCACTGGAAATAACATGCAAGATGCCACACTGATTCAGCCTGAATGGCTGCAACCCATACAGAAAGTATAGTAGTACATCAGGTATGCTCATGCCATGCTTCACTTGCCCCCCCCCCCCCCCCTCTATATCTTTGAATGAGGAACAGCTACCACAATTTAAACCTGATAGCATTGAAGAGCTTGTTTTGCAGAACTTCTAATGTGGGCGTTGGCAATAGCTGTAGTGGCATCATGAATATGCGGTCGATGCTTGAGGACTTCTTCAAAGTGCTTGGTGCAAAATACCAAGCAATCAATGTGAAGTCTCGTTCAAGTTGAAGTGTCCTTGACAATTTTTGGTCATGCACGCCGGTGACAGTCGTGTCGCGGATTAATTCATCCTTTAAGTCACAGTCACACCGCTCGGCTAAAGTGTGCAGAGCTGCAATGAAGTCTGTCATTGGTTAATTTTTTGTCTTGGATGAGGAAATTCGAAGAGTGCTCTTTGATAGAATATTTTCTCTTGATGACGAAGTGACTGTCAAAAGGCTCAATTATTTGGCATACTTCTTCGCGTTGATGCCGTGAGGACGTCTTCAACTTTGTCACCCATGACGTAGAGCAGTTCAGAATCGCTCCCATTTTCACTACCAAGCACTCCATTCCTCTGCAATAAAGCTGAAGGCTTGAGGCAGTTACTTGAATGCACTGGTCATTTTGAGTTGCTTTCTGTCATGGCTAAAGTTTTTGACGAACGATTACTTGGCGATATGCGGTATCGCTGTTCAAATCTCTGACGCCATGCTCTATAATGATGCACTGTAGAATTGAATAATAAAACTAGTTTATGTCAAAAGCTCTTGGGCTAAATGACTGAGCAACGCCCTATATGCGTCGTACCACGATGTGATTCGAGCGGTTTATGCTGCCAAGTAGATCTCCGCTTCCTGGCTACTTAAAACCCTTGCAGCATGTGCCACCCGACATCCGAGCTCCTGAGCGTCCTTCTTTCCACATATCATCCGGTGCATAAAACCGTAGGGCAGCTGTGAGGCTATCCGCTGTTTGTGTCGGGCTTCAGAGATGGCACTTGTAAGCACACCCAAGCAATGAGGTGACTCCCGACACTTCAAAATAGCGCTGTTGAGTGCACAGGAGAGCCAGGATGCCTTGAAGCCATGGCTAGGTAGCACGATCCATTCTGTTGCAGTGGTTAAACTACTGAAATGAGCTTTTATTAATTCTTAAATTTTACCTAAGATCAGTCCTGAGACTAGACGGCTTCGCCAGAGCCTGCCAGTCTCTAGCAACATTGTGCGTTCACCAGAAAACCTCCCTGGAAACTTCCGGTTTGGCTTGTTCTTGCGTGGTTTTTGCCTGGTTCTTGCCGCGACTGCTTGTGCTCTGATGTTTCATGCGGAAAAAATTATTCTGATAAAGTGCTGGCAACTCGAGCACAGTTGTGCCAAGCCAGGATGCAGCCTAAATGCCCTAATTAATTTTATATGCTAGTCAAAACGTTCTGTTTTCCGACTGATGACGATAGAAAGAGCACCTGCATTGTAGTGATCACGCGAGAAAGCTGGATTCCCACTAAGAGCGCGTAGGTTTGTTCGGCACTTCATCAAAGTCAATGTAAAGCTCAGCGTAGACTGATGGCACAGAGGCGATACTCGGACGTTGGACTAGTTGAAGGCGCCCGTTTTTCGGGAACACATCATGCAGTCACTGTTGTGTTCCACTCGTGGCACATAAGTCATGTACTGATGCCTGAATTTTGCAGCAAAACGTGAAAGCTAACTCTGGCAATCCATCAAAAAGGTGTTTCTTTTATAGTTTGAGCGATATGTGCATTGTTCGAAACAACACGGGACGCTAAGTACCCGCGCTCAACATGAATCGCCGCACAATGTACGTCGTGGTGTGCACGTTTCGTTGTTGTTGCATTTGATTTTTTTTAAGCGACACCGGCTGGTGGGCTCTCATCTGTGCGAGCAAATGACTCATCGCCTGTCTTTCTGCCACTAATGAACATCGCCGCATTCTTGATAATGTATCTTTTGGGTGTGAACATGGACTGTAAATTTAGGTATGTTCAACTTGAAAGTTTGATTCATGAATAGCTTACTCATGAGTAAACCATAATAGTTCGCGTGGCCCTGCAGCCGCAGTTGACGTCATCACGTCAGTACATTTTATAATTTCTCAATCACATGGATACTTCATATCACGAGTGTTTCTGATTGCCGCTGATCTCTTTAAAAAGTGCACGGTGTGACACAGGTACAGAAGTAAGTGTCTTATCCGGAGGTTGTATGCTTAGATGAAAACACAAATATGTTCGGGGTTCAACAGGAGCAAGGTTTCCACTGGATTTCTAGTCGAAAAGATGAATTGGAACAACTTCACAATGAATCAAGCGACTCTTCTGCATGTCGACGATGTGGGTGTGCTTTGAAGACGCGGACTGAGAAAAGACAGGTGTGTGCTGTCAATTCCCGGTCCGCGTCTTCAAAGCGCATCCACATTGTTGTCATGCAGAATGAACTGGCAAAGTTAAGTTCGTTGACAAACTTCTCCTGTGGTTAATGCATTTTCTATTTGTATAGGTGCGACCACTATCAGAGTCAACACGGAGCAGGGGGCTGCGCCCATCGGAACGCCATGACGGATATTTTGTGCGGCGCCCATCAGCCACGCAAGCAGCGAGCCCCTTCATGTAGCAGCTAGACGTTGATGCAAACACATCCTAAGGAATGCACCAGAAATAACAGAGCAGCAAACTGAATCACACCACGAAAACACCGCGGGAACCATAAAAAAAGCATTGTTGGAAGTGCCGCACCGGAAGTCTGCTGGTGTAGGCCATTCGGCGCCAGAAATAACAAAACAGCAAACTGAAACACACCACGAAAACACCGCGGGAACCATTGAAAAAGCATTGTTCGAAGTGCCGCACCGGAAATCTGCTGAGGTAGGCTGTTCGGCGCGACGAACCAGTTTGTTTACAAACATCGAAACAGTCTATAAATGTTTGGAAATATAGAACTGCTGATGAGCCCATAAAGTAAGTGGACGAGGCCTGTGCTTGCTGTTCAGACATATCTTTCTTTTCACCACTTCATATGAACTGCAGGCTTGTGATCTTTATTCAAACATATGCAAATATAGAAAAATAAGATTTTATTTAAGCAAACACCTTCACTGCCTGATCAAGCACAAAGATTGACTGTTGGCGTCAGCATGAGTAATGCAAAAAATGATCACCATCATATGGTGCCATTGTTGTTTATCACTGAATCAGATGAGGTGCAGGAAGTTCGCAAATGCTCTTGAATGCTGTGTTCGGTTCAGAAAGCTTTTGTAGGGATGGGTGGGGAAGATCAAAATACATTGACTGAGAAGGAATTACTTCAGTCTCTTTTGGTGTATGCATGCTAGCTTCCTGCGTGCATCTACATTGTCATTTTAGACCTAACATTGATGAACACAGGCTAGGGAAAGCCTCACATGTCAACATACATTTGTTGCCATGACGGCACATTAGGAAACCGCATATACAGTGGAACCAGATTTATCTTGCAAGAAACTTTGTGAACCTGTGTTTAAGCTATAATGCTGACTCCAAATTTAGTACGAGAACAGGTCTGCAAAAAAAAAAAAAAAAAGAATGTCTTTTCAAGCAAGAGAAAAAAAAAGTGTTTGCATTCAGTTTATCAATGACAGCTTGGTTGTCAAGTCAGTAGCATTGAAGTTGGTCTGAAACTGTCGTAGCTCTAAAGAACTGCCATGACTCTCATTTCTTTTGTTTCAACTGATGGGCTTAGCACAAGACTCTTTTTGACTGGAGACTCTTTTTACCCGTATGCAAATGATGGGTCATGTTTGGAATGTTTGGTCTGATGCCATGATGCTTAAAGGGGCCCCGCAGCACATTTTTCAAATAACCATAGAATGGCTTCATTAAAGGAGTTTCTGCCTCATGAATCGAGCACCACTCGATGTTTTAGAGTCCTTCAATTATGAGCGTAGTTATAGATTTGTTGCAAGTTGCAATTACTTTCTCTTCTCTCGCCCTGATGAAGGCGCTGAAAGCTAAGCAGGGAGGAATGTCATGGGGAAAAGTTTTTCGCGCATGCATCACGAGTTTCCTCGAACCGTGCGACGTACTTTAGTGTGTTCGAAAGCTCGCGTGCGGGCATGTGGCAGTCTCCCGTGGCAGTTATGATACCCGCGCAGTTCACGATGATCAAATCAGCCAGTAGCTGTAAAATCAGGTATCATTTGTAAAAAGATGCGGAAACAATTTATAGTTGACTGAGAATCGTGAATTCCAGGTTGCATGCGGCGCTGCAATATTTGGTTCCTCGACAACCGATTGTGGCATTTTCTGACAGGGCTGAAAAAGTGTTGCAGCCCCCTTTATATAGTGTGAAGAGGAACTGTGTTCCTGTACTGGTGTTTGTCATGTTGAAACGTCTGTCTTTGTGCCTTTATCATTTGCTGAAGTGCAAGAGCATATTCAAGCTCGAAGTGTTCTGGATCCTGTTAAATGTGCTTTGGCCTTTAATAAGAACTGGCTTCACATAATTACTTGTGGACTTTGTGGGCAGGGAAAATGCGTGGGGTCATTTTGAAAGTGTGAGCGATAAGAGACAGGTGATGCATTGTAGTTCGTTCATATCTGCCGCCTCTTCCTTTGGCACATGCAGCTGGACAGGTTCAAGGAGCCGCCTGCATTTGGTCCCATGTGCGACCTGCTTTGGTCGGATCCACTTGAAGACTTCGGCAATGAGAAGAATGCGGAGCATTTTAGTCACAATAGCGTCCGCGGATGCTCATATTTCTATAGGTGGGCACTTTTCTTTTGGCTGCAGCTTTGGTTTTTTGGAATACATTGAAACGAGATTATATTGAACTATTTTGAAAAACAAAATGCTTGAACGTCGGTGCTTAGGAAACATTTGTGCCTGTATCGAACAGAAATGGCTGTGACATGCGATACATCAAGCCCCAAGTAGTTTGCTCTTTTCTCGAAATGGGACGTACCTGCATGCGATTAGAAAGTACCACTTACTGTCACATGCTGCCACTTCCTCGTAGTGGGGTCACTGATCACCTCTCCACGATCCCTGTAATGGTTTTCTTGAAACTCTGCCAACCGGCAAGCCTGGAGGAAAGTCGCTGGTGCACCCCACGAACACGGCCGATATTGGGGCCCAAGGAGACTAGAAGTGCCGGACGTGATTAAAGTTGTTCAGGCACTATTTGCACATTTGTCACAGTTTCTTGCGTATAACCTGTCCCTTGTATACACCACCCAGCTACAAACTGCCGAAAAAATGAAAAAAAAAAAAAAAAGGAAAAAGTTTCTGCGCATTGCCACTGAAGTTCGCTTCTCTGCATTAGGTGAAATGATGTTATAAAGCAAACTTGCTCATGGAAATTCATACTGAAAATGTGGTAAACTATTTGTAAGTTTTGTATTTACTTGTACAATACATTGAGCTAATTTCAGTTTTTCATGTTTTTTAACTCTCCAGAATTCAATATAAGCTGGTTTTCATGCTGATGAACGTTTAAGACAGTCTTAGCTGTGTGTCTTGGAAAGAAGGGCATATAATTGTGTGAATTGGTGTGTACCACAAAGGCAGGAAAACGGTAGATGAGGAGGGAAAAAAAACATGTCGTGCTGCATGCTTACTGGAAGGTAAAAAAAGATGATTATGGGAGCTCTTACACCAAGCAATCTACTGGTCAGGGTATAAGCGAAGCATTTTGTCGCATGAGCTTTCGTCCTGCACCTGAAGCTACACAGTGGCAGGGGTAGAAGAGAGCCAGCATGGGCTGATAGCACCTCTGCAGTCGTAGCATGTTCAGTAAGGAGAGATCACCAACCTTGAGTAAGTGAGGAAGAACAGTGTGCGGATCGATAAATGTGCCAAGCTGAGATAATTGTTGTTACTAAGGGTGTTTGCAAATCATACAATGTCCTGGCCCAGTTCTTTGGCTGCACAATGTTTAGTCACAGCTGTCCCCCCCCCCTCCTGGCAAGAGTGGAGCAGTCAGTGATTGTTAATCAAAAAGGCCCCTTCTGCACTCCAGTGGAATTTGAAATGTGTGCATGAGGCTTCAAAATTGAAGGATTTCCAGGCAGGGAATTGGATGGGATGTGCGGTCATATGATCAGTTTTCGTGTTCTCCGATTAAGTTCCTGAAATATGTTCGCATTGTGTTTGCCCATATTTTGGATGGTGTTGCGAAAAAGACAGCTGAGTAATGTTATTTAAGCTGTCAAGTGAATCTATTGGGAATTGATTTGTTACTTGTTTGGAATTCATTGGAATGTAAGCTATTTGGTCAAGAAACAGTAGGATTGGGCGTGTTGGTATAACAATATAACGAGTGCTTAACAGTGCAAACAGCAGGAGGGGATAGAAGAGACGAGACAGTGCTGAACTGCCAACATTTTATTTCTTGCGGTAGTCTTCGTTTTGTACAGTCACCAGTGGCACCAGTCATGTGAAAACACAATAATAATGCATACATTCGTCACACCGCCAAACAAAGGAACAACTTTTCCTTATTGGCGAGTACGACAGAAGGGGTGCTAACACAAGTATTTTTTTAATGAACATATCGTTTCTGCCTTTTATAATCTCGCGTGTGGTGCGATCCCTGTATGTTGTAACAATAGTACATTTTGAAAACATTGGCCTGCAGCCACACGTGCTGCAGTGAACAGGCAGCCATTGACGTTGTACATATGTTCCTTCAGCCTCTCATTTATACAACGACCTGTTTGGCCGACGTAATATCTTCCGCACGATAACAGCAGCTGATACACCACATTACAGATACAATCTCTTACATTTATTTGCGTGTTTTGTAGTGCAACCGAGTGTGGGTCTGGATTGGAGGAACGAACAGTTTGCACAGGCAACTCAATTTTTGAGGGGCCATAAAGACCACCTTCACATTAACTCGCTGTGCCACTTTTTTAAAGGGACCGACAGGCGACTTTTTTTTCGATCCAGTTTTTTCTTGCGCGACAGAAAGCTTATCCTTCGTAATGATGGTAGCTGCAGTTATTAATCCCACGAACTTGTAGTCATTTTATAAGCAGTATTTTTTTATCTGAAAGGCTCTGAACACGGTAGTGCCTTTTCATATGACAACTCTGAGCATTGATAGCGATGCCGGTAGCCTTTCTGGTAGCTTATGCATGCTGTCGTTTCTCTTACTTTCCAGGATTTCCTGGAACTATGCTTAGCCATGTTTATTCTGCGCTTTACAACTATCTTTGAAAATAACAAGCTGTTACAATGAGATGGTGTGGCTCTATAGAGCTTCCCTGCATTTGTACCGCGTTGCCAAGCCAAGTAATCGAAAACAGAACTGCGCTTTCACGCAAAGGCAGTGACACTTTAATGCGTACTACTAACGCAAGCTTATACGCATACTTTTATAAAATATTATCTTTTGCTATAAAGCAGTGGTTCTCAAATGGGGGTTCGCGAAGCCACTTATGTGATCCTCGAAATCCTCAATCGCTTTTTTTACATTGTTCACTGCTATAACGAATCAAACAATATTTCAGCACTAATCAATGCATTGTGGACCATGTTCATTAACGCATGGTCATGTGACACGGTATTCATGATAGTTTGTTTTTGCCATCAGAGATGCCAGAAGTCATTTTTCGAGATTTTTCAATGAAGAAATAAAAATAAAAATGTACTTCTTACGAGAACAACAGGGTTGGTTTGAATCAATATAAGGGACAATGTTTCCGTCCGTGCAGTCATCCCATTTCATGTTCTGGGCTATTGTCGGTCCCTTTAAATTTAGAATGCACGGAGTGAAATGGCAAAACAGGCTTATTTCCACGCGATTGATACATCCAGCAAGTGTGGCCATTATTTAGGAATAGCATAAGGTCAAGGAACCTGATTTCACAATTCTCGGAAAGTTCACGGGTAAACTCAAAATGTTTGAAACCATGTCGCATCATCAGGTCTAAAACGGCAAGAGAATCAGTCTTATACGATATAACATCGATGTCCATAAAAAATTTAAAAAATAATCTACGGAGTAACATACGTACAACATGGATCATTATAAACAAGGATGGTTGTCCGTTCAGTGCAGCACGTGTGGTTGCAGGCTAATGTTTTCAGAATGTACTATTGTTGCATCATGCAAAGATTGCACCACACGCGATATTATAGAGGCAGAAAGGTTATGTTCATTAAAAGATGCTTTTGTTAGTACCCCTTTTGCTGCACTCATCAATTAGAAAAAGTTTTTCTTTTGCTTGGGGGTGTGATGTACATACGCTTTAACATTGTTTCGTGCATGACTGGTGCAACTGGTCACTGTATAAAAGCGAAAACTATCACAAGAAATTCTTGGCAATTCATTCAGCGCTGTCTCGTCTTTTCTATCCCCTCCTGTCGTTTGTGCTGCTAACCACGCTTTATCTTGTTCAAGTTCTTTTGATTTTCCTGCGTTCAGTTGCTGTTGCACAAAGCTTCCAGATTTATTTTTTGGTGTTCAATGTGTGCACACATAACATGCTGATTGCAGTGCCATACAAGTTTAATCTCCAGTGTTCATTAAAACTACGAATATACAATTATCCTGGTAGTTTGTATGTATTCTTATTTTGTTGCATCCAGGAAAGGTTGTTGACCCTCTATTGCATGGCACCCCAATTTTTATTGAGACCCATTTGATAATGTGACAGTGCCTTTGTGATTCCCATAATTGTATGCACTTAATATATTGCAGTAGTGCTGCCATCTTTGGAGCAGTATTAAAAAAAAATGCACGTGAAATGGATTTTGCACTGCATGTGAAAAGGCTGACACGCGAGGCGGAAATGTTGTAGGCCTGTGTGCTCAGAATTGGGTGCACGTTAAAGAACCCCAGGTGGTCAAAATTTCCGGAAAGCCTTCCACTACGGCGTCTCTCCTAATCATATGGTAGTTTTGGGACATTACACTCCACATATCAATCAAGGCTGACACACAAACAACCGTTGATATTCATTCTTGCAGCCTTTCTGTCGCTGCAGAAACATGAAAAAATTATTTTGGCAACTCTGTTGTGCAGGAAATAAGTGGAAATCGAAGGGCTCGTTTTCATTTATTTATTTCACGATATTGAAAGCCAGCATGGCCGAGGCAGGAGTGTGCTTACAGAATAAAGAACAGTACAGAAATAATTGATAACATTACTAGCACCACTAAGTAATACATCAGTTTTGCTAAAAAGTGATTTTTAAACAAAGAAATGAAAGACCACACCAATACAATACTCTCATAAGTTATTCAAGTGTCTCAGCGATTCAATATTGAACATGTCTGATGTTGTTCAACGGCCTCATCGAAATTGCCTGCGTGGCAAACAAACTTGGGCAAACTATTCTAATCTGAAACACTGGGTGGAAAAAATGTGTTGAACGGCATGTTTGCGAGTATTGCGCGTGGTTCTGGCTGTATTCGCTGTCAAATGTGAGAATGCCGACACGGAGCTTACAGTTTGAAGTATTATACAATATTGTGTTTTTCTTTGTTAACACAATATGAATGAGAACAATGATGATGCCAAATAATCTTAAGGGTAGGTACTTAAATAGTAACTCTAATTTAAGTGTGAAGAAAGACTCTGCTCTACCCTGCTGTCTCTGCTTGCAACAAATTATATTTCCTTCACATTTGCATAAGAGTTACTACTAATCATCATCATCAGCCTGGCTACGTTCACTGCAGGACAAAGGCCTCTCCCATGTTCCGTCAGTAAACTCGGTCCTGTGCTTGCTGCTGCCAGTTTATACCCATAAACTTCTTAATCTCATCTGCCCACCTAATTTTTTGTCTCCCCCTAACTTGCTTGCCTTCGCTGGGAATCTAGTCAGTTACCCTTAATGACCAGCTGTTGTCCTGTCTACACGCTACATGCCAGGCCCATGTCCATTTCCTCTTCTTAATTTCTACTAGGATATTCTTAACTGCAGTTTGTTCCCTGATCCACTCTGCTCTCTTTTTGTCTCCTAATGTTACACCTGTCATTTTCCTTTTCATCGCTCGCTAGTAAAATCCCCGAGACTTTCTTTGGCATCATTGTCAAGTAGCTCTTCTTAACTCTGTTTAGCAGCACTTAAATCATGGTCGCAGGTTTTCAGATGCACCGTGAAAGTCTTAGGGGCCAGCAACAGTAACTGGCATTTTTCGTTATGAGAGGTCGGACCAATTGAAGTTGATATTTAGCGTTCTAGATTTTCTTGGAAACAGACGCTCCCAACTGCTGAACGGTAGTTGGCTATTTGGGCAGAAAATTGTAGCAACGTGGTACCGTGACAGGCAAACATGTAAGCGGCTGTCGTGCATGTAGGGGGGGGGGTCACAGAGTTGTGCCTGAATGCGGGAAGCAATTGCATTGTTTTATTCCACACAAGACCCTAAGAAGACAGCTGAGATGCAGTTTTTCAACGACAGCAGCAGTGTTACACGCCAAACTGCATATTGTGATTTATTTGGCGCAAACCTCTATCTTCGGTAATAGTCACATTATGTCTCAAAATGTTTGCACATGTCCTTGTTTGTCTATCTAATGACAAGTTGAACAGATTTTTCACAAGACTTTTTCACAATTCATCAATAGAGGTTTAAAATGTGATGGTTATGTGACATTGCATGGCTTGTAGGTAGCTTGTACACACATAATTGTGAAACCCATGTGATTTACAACATGTAACAACAGCTGGGAATCAAACGGAAGGTGCAGGTCTAGTCTGCTTGTGTAGAAGGTAGTGTAGACGAGGGATGGCACAAACAAAGTGTAAAGTTTAATTTGTGTCGCGTGGCTTTACTGCTTTCCTTGAGCCAAGACTTCGAACTGGAAATATAGGAATATTGAATGCCAGGAGAAGGCTGGCATGTCATAACAGATTGGGGCAGATGTGTTCTTTGACTTTTTGCAGCTATGCAGCATGTTGCGAGTTTCTCCAGCAGAACAACCTCCTCTCTATAATTCGGGCTCATGAAGCTCAGGACGCTGGGTGAGTAACATGCTGCTTGCTAAAGTGATTTGCACAGTGGGTATCCTAAAAAATGTACGACAATTCAAACCTACTTTGGATGTCTCACATGGGTGTGTTTAGTGGTAGTATGATTTAGTGCAATGAATTGATATAGTGAAAAAAGGACTTGTGCAATGGCAAAATAGTGTATTCTGTTTTTCATGGGTCATGCTGTCCGAGGTTAAGCAGAATGAGTCTGAGGTTAAGCAGAATATTTTATCGCGTCTCCCGGATTGGCCGGGAAACTCCCGGATTTGGACTGTTTATTTCATTTGTACGGTTGTCATGAAAATCTCCTGGAAATCAAAATTTTTGTGCGTGATCCGGCCTCCTTGACAAAAAAGCAGCTCATCCGCTCCAGACTTTTCGAACCTACCCCATTTTATTATGAATAAGAGGCGTTCATCTAAACGTACAGTAGAATCTCTCTGATGCGAAACAGCGGCAGATACGAATTTGTGGTATTCCTCAGTGAAATTCCACTGTCTATTCGGCCTAAATTTGAATGTTCCGAACAGATGTCTTAATCGCGGCGAGGGATACGAACTTTAGTACGTAAATTGTCGAACGAAGGCCGAGAGCAACGTACTCGAATTTTCGGAAGTATGCATGCGACCGGGCGCACGCACTGTCTTTTACAGTGTGCGTGATTGTCATTGCCACAACTGCTGTCGACGAAACCGTGGTCGATTTTGACGCGATCAGGTATGGCGACGACGTAGCTGTCCCCAAAGTCCCGAAAGTGTGCGTGTGTCCAACACTAAACCAGTCAAAGCAACACTGCTTTCCGCAAACCCTGCAGACAAAACCGCGGCAGATGCGATCGTGTACGGCATAAAATGACTTTGTTTTGAAGGTGTGTGTGCAGTCAAGCGCACGGGGATTGAAAAAGGAACTAGCATTTGCCGCAACCGCCGCGCTCAACATCGCGGTTGTGGCGGCACGATAGCGATCTACGAGCTCCGAGGGCACGCAGCGGTAGACTAATGGTAGTAAATACGTAAAAAAAAAAGTTAGTTTCGCTGCAAGGGCAAAGCAATGAATGCGACAGCAACAACTTCGAATGTCACACTGAGAACAGCAAGCAGATAGAAACGCGCAGCGCGGTGCTCACACACAAATAACACACGAAAACAATACACACAAGACGAAAGTGAACTAACAACGTTTACCGCTCGACCTGTAACGTGCTGTTTAAACAACAAAAAAAGCGATGCTCGATACATAATCACAGGTACCGATGAGTACAAACTAACAAGTATCGCAGTTATACCTTGCTGTGTATGAAAAACGCGCTTTTTCGCAAACGGGGCCTGTACGTAGACCAAAAATACCTTTGTGGGCCTCTGCAACTAACGCAATCTCAGTGAAAGTTGAAGGCACACGATTCTCCTCACCGAAAAATAAGTGGAGGCGCAAATCCCCCCCCCTATCCGCAGGGCAAAGCACACGTCAGAGGCAAGCGCGTGTCGGCGCATTGCGACGAGCTGGGCACCGAGCGCTGGCGGCTTTTCCCTGGAGTATGTAATTATTTGAGCGTATCTATCTTCAGTTGATCCTATCTATCGTCAGTTGATCGTGCATTATTTGGAATAATACTTTCAGCCTATATTTATTTTTACGTAGTTCAACAAGATCTAGGTTGCATCTCCGTAACATCAGTGTGACTGATTCCTTCCTTTAGTATGTTGAACAAATAAAACACGCCACTAGTGTCTGTATTCTTTCTAGCTTCTTCTTAAAGGGCCACTCACCAGGTTTGACAATTTTGAGCTGATAAGCGCAATGCGTAGACGAGAGGTTCATGATCACGTCGGCCAAAATTTGCAACGCTACGCGCCGCGGAAATGGGTCAAATTTCAAGATGAAAGCTGCTCGCCCTCCCCTTTACCTGCGCACACGTAGAGAATGAGGGCATGACGTGGGCGTAGAAATGGCCCTACGTACACAGCACTGCGGTCACGTTGGTCCTCTACATAGACGACTCTTCTCTGACGTTGTCAACAGTATACCATGTGACATGGCAAAAATTATTTAACACAACATGAGTAGTTCATGTGTTTGCTGCTTTAAGGCGTGAGTAAAACTTGAAATAAATAATTAGACGCAATAAAAAATTGTGCACGTTTTTCTTACATTTTTTTCCCGTGAAATGCTACGAGATGCGGGGCTAATGTACCAGCGTTTCACATACGTTTGGGTTCCCACGGGCAGCGCATTGAGCAGACGATTGCCGTGGAACGCTCCTATGCGTTCGCGCACTCATTGTGCTCATCTACTCTACCGCGTCTAAGCCAGCGTTTTCAAAAATCCCGCATAAACAGGCAGAAGACCACAAAATAACGCTGGTCAACAAAGCAACGCCGCTCGCGTGCATGGGGCTGGGCTTGTTCGGGCACGTCATGCCAACGTCACCTTTCGGTCGGATGCCGGAGAGGGTAGGGAAGAGGTTTGGCTTGCGAAGGCTACGCGGAGGAGCGGCAAGGGTTTCGAACTCGTCTTCTTTCAACCTCGTTTCGCGCCGCTTCAAAAAACCTGTTTTCACCGCTGGTAATGAACTGATTCGAGAAATTTTTGTGGCAAAACGTTCCTCATCGAACACCCAACAACTTTCACTGCCTAACTAAAATTCGGTATGGGGCCTGGTGAGTGGCCCTTTAAGAGTAACTTGATTGGGACACCTAACAACGAATGAATATTCGTGTGCTGTCCTAATAAAGGTGGTGTATGCAATATGTTTTACGTCGCGCGATGCATCCTGCAGCTTCTTCCCCAATAAATATAACTTTTGATAAGCTTTCGTACAAACGTTATCTATATGCTCATTCTATGTAAATTTTTGCGTAATTTTTTGCCCAATTTTTTCGTTGAGTGTGCCAAGCACGTTGAATGCTGGAAAAACGTGCACAGCCATGCGCAATTCATCCCACTAAATGGCAGCTTGTAACACTCCAGAAGAGAGAACGGAACAGCACAAAACAAGGACGCTTTAGCACCGTTGCTGCCTTTCCAATATGACCCGATGACGCGCACTTTCTAATTCAGCATGTGCCGTTACACAAATGAAATAAACAAAACACATTTAACAAAATGTAGGCACACGCAATTAGCTGCTATAAGGTTCCTTGCATGAAGGTGACTCTAGCATGAAACGTACAAGTCCGCTTCACTTGGTAAGCGGTTGCTAGCAAAAATGTTGCAAAAACTGCCTTGCTTCGGCGTTATGGGAACAAGAAATTTTGTTGAAGCGAAAATTTCATTGTTGTGAAAACGAGAAATTATACCTGATCTGAGCTAGCCAAACAAAGGAAATTTTATTCCCAGAATTCAAAAAGTATTGGCTGCTTCCTATTCTTTCCCAAGAGCATCACAATGACATTCTCACCTGTGCATTGAGACGCCATGATCAAAAGCACGCTGAAACAATGGCCGCAACGGTTTTCGTGAACGAACCTAATAGTTGCATTGATACGTTAACACCAGCAACTGTCCGCCACCAAAGTGTATTCGACAACGCCAAGATGGAGGCGGGGTATCGTGCAGTGGTGACTTTTGCCTTATTTTATGCTATTCTTATCATCCTTCACTCGTGGCTGGCTGATTTTGTTGATAATGCGGATAAACTGCCACTCTGTTACCACACTGGCCAAGCACAAACACAAGAATAAGCAATGGCACAGGAGAAAGCAGCGTTTGCGGTTGCACCTAGAAGCTGTGTGAAAGAAAGCATGAATTGAGCGACCGAGTTTCAGCTTCAGATCGTCTGCGGCTCAAAAGCAAGCCAGTGGCAAAAGCTGGGCAGTCTCATTGCCATCGCTATCGAGAATGGCAGTGCTCATGATTGGTAAACAGCGGCAGTTTCTGGTGGTGCCAATGCGTGTTTTAGTCTTTGATGTCGACGTATTTTCAGGTTTTTAAAATGTATGAAAGTGATAAAGATTGTGTTTACTGCATAGCAAGAAATATCCGAGCCTGGAATTGCTTCGAAAATTTCGTTGAAGGGGCACAGCAGAAGAAAAAGGGTTCGTTGTGGCGAGAATATTTATGCATAGACTCCTATGGACTGCCGATGAAGAACCAAGAATTTTTCGTTGTAGCGGAAATTTCGTTGAAGCGGCGTTTGTTGCAGTGGAGTTCGATTTCATTCACCCATCTCCATTTACGTTTTACCAAGTACTTCTTTAATTGTACTAAATGTTAATGCTTTGCATGTTCCCGGAAGCCCACAAGGCCAGATAGTGAAAAATGCAAATGAACTACCAATTTACACGGGCTGCTTGACGACATTGGAATTACACTGACAGTCTATTGTTGGTGCTGCTGCGGAAACACCTCGTGGGCCACCGCTGCTTGCTGTTTTAACCATTTTGAAGCTGACAGCATAGTGATTAATTATTATTGGCTTCACGCTTGTGGACGTTTTCTATATTTTGCCCATGTACCATTAAGAATGGCAGTACCTTGCGAACTGAGTGTATATGCCGCATATACGACCACAGAATCCCACACACCAGCAAGGTGGTGAAGTGCTTTAAAATTGGCCGCCTTCTTGTGAAATAGGTGCACAGTAAAGCAGTACCATGTAGGATGCTGCTCTGCACTCTAGAAAAAGCTCTAGCAGTGTCGTGAAAGTCCTTGAATGCACTTCAGTTTTCCTCTTGGAAGCCTGTCGCAACCCTGATTTGAGTGTTCTGTGTCAAGCTTAGTACTGAAGTGGTTTGAGGTGAATAGAGGAGAACAAACGACAGCAGCACGTCCTTGTTTTGTGCGCTATCATCAAACTGTGCAACACCAACCAGCTCAGCAATGTACTGTTTAGACTGAAATGTGGCTGCAGAAGTTGGTTTGTGGTCTCAACCCTTGTGTTTTGCAAGTACCGCGCTATCATCAAACTGTGCAACACCAACCAGCTCAGCATTGTACTCTTAGACTGAAGTGTGGCTGCAGAAGTTGGTTTGTGGTCTCGACCCTTGTGTTTTGCAGGTACCGGATGTACAGGAAGAGTCAGACGACAGGGTTTCCGTCACTCATCACCATATTCTCGGCACCAAACTACTTGGATGTTTACAACAACAAAGGTGTGTTCACTGCAATGGTCAGATGAGCTGCTTCAGTTGCTTAATTGTGCTTTTCCTTCTTTGGTGCAGCGGCGGTGCTGAAGTACGAGAACAATGTGATGAACATTCGGCAGTTCAACTGCTCACCTCACCCCTACTGGCTGCCCAATTTTATGGACGTTTTCACCTGGTCCCTGCCATTTGTAGGCGAGAAAGGTGAGACCTTCAGATTTAATGCGGCATGTAATATTTCAGTTTAGCTTTTTGTTTTGAAAAAAAAAAAAATACTGAGGGGCTCTCATTGCATTGTGAACTGTACGTGAATCAGGAATTCTCAAGCATTCCACCACAGAACCACACCAGGTCTCAGAACTGCTTGTCAAATAGACCCTAATGTTTGTGAAACGTCAGTTGTGGTTTCAGTGCTGACTATCCAATTTCATAAACATTACATATGTACTCCCATGATACAGCAGTCTCGTCGGGTTAACGTCAATTGTAGTTAGGTGCCATGCGCTGATGTTGATTTGTGTAGCAGTGTTCAAGGTTACCAACCTCGCGAGCACCGGGGCTTCATATCAGCTTGGTGCTTCTGGTGTTGCTAATACTTATGTTCCTGTTGGTATAGTTGTGCAAGTGCAAAGAACTGGTTATGTAAACATCTGCAACTCTTCAACTTATGTCTGTGTTTGTAACATTTATAAATATATTTAGCGTTATTTCATGACTTGTTGCTCAATAAAAAATTACAACACGGTCACATTTTTTTCTACATCCTTCGCATAATGTCCATTCCCAAGGTACGTGGGATCTGCTGAATTTTTTTCTTACATTAGTCACGGCAGCTGCATTTTTGATGGAGGTCAAAATGCTTGTGACCCGTGTGCATAGGTTTAGGTGCGCATTATAGAGCGCCAGGTAGTCTAAATTTCTGGAGCTCTTCACTAGTGTCTCATAATCATATCATGGTTTCGGGGCACTAAAACCCTTACAATTACTGTTCTTACGCTGGGAGTGGGCTCACGGTTTTGGTTGTGTAGACATGGTCAAGAGCACGATGACGCCATGGCTCACTTTTTTTTTTTTTAGTGACTGAATGGGCTCGACTAAAATGGACATATTCATTAGGTCCCCACATCGAGAGTAGCTCTTCTGGTAAATGAATCAATGGTTTGGGTTTGTTGGTGTGTAATAAATGTGCTCAAGCATTTAGTCTGATAGCTTGCCACTCGACTATGTTTGTAGGGGCCTATAAGTGTGAACTGATTCCCCTCTCTCACCCTGTGCAGTGACGGAAATGTTGGTCAATGTCCTGAACATCTGCTCAGATGATGAGCTCATGACTGAAGGGGATGACACCTTTGAAGGTAGGCATGCCATGAGTGAGGTGTTCTTTGCTTGTGGAGTGAAATTGCTGTATGTATGACGTTTCAACAGTTATGAATTGATTTTTGCTTGTTGAATACTGCAGAAACTAGCTTTTCTATGTTTTCTGACCTATGGGCATATGTAAATTTTTGATAGAATGCATTTAATTTATTGGTTGAATATATGATCAACAGTTACAATAACTATAAAGCATCTTTTTACTCATTGTAGAACTAATCAGCGAGATGCTGCATGTAGTCAAGGAAATTTCAATTAAGCAAAGCCAAGTCTGGCAGAATAGTTTTCTTTGGCATTTTCGTGGTTTCTGGAGCTTGCGTGCCATCTAGGCTTCGCAGCTTTTAATAAAAAACACTGCTTATTCCCATTTCAAAGGAATTGAGAAACACGTGGTAGCTACTCGTGTCGCTACTGGGATGTATTATCTGATGTTGCGGCAATCGTCTTCTAGTAGTTACGAGGGCATGTATAAAGGTTGAAGGCAACTCTACAAAGCTCAGCTTTCTGAAATTCTATACATTCTTGACATGCACACATTCTATAAAGAATGTGTGCATTGTCAAGTTTGTAAGTCAGCTTGCATAACTACGTAAAGCCAGGCATCTTGAGAGCTTTCCAGTTTCCTAAAATATCCTAAAGTGTAGGGTGTTTCCTTGTACAGTCACGGCCACGTCAGTGTAGATTGCACGAGCAGCCTGTTTTTCACTCTGCGGGTACCTCAAACCTTGAGGTAGTGTCGAGCTCTGAAGTGGACAACCTGACAACTAGACCACGCATGCTTCTGATACACCTCTTCAGAGCCCGAAACTGCCTCCAGGTTTCGTACCACAGAGCAAAGACCAGCTCCTCCCGCGCTATAAACACACGTGGCGGCAGCTGTACATCTTAATGCCTCATTTTGGTAGAGCCACTTGAAGGGTGTGCTCATCAGCAGCACTGCAGTGATCCGAAAGCTGCGTCAAACATCTCGCGGGATTTCGAGTGTTGTTAATCCAAAAGACCAATCCTGCTACATTTTTGCTGTTCTGTGCCAGACATGGCTTTCTCATTTTTCTGCAAACGAAACCAATCTCTTGATGTGGAAATGCCTCAGTATTCGTAGATGCTAGATGCTCATTTGCCATATATGTTTTGGCATTTTGCCTTAATAAATGCTTTAATGGGCGGGGTATGGTGTTTTGCCTTAACAAAGTGCCATATATATATATATATATATATATATATATATATATATTCTCATTGGTACACCTGTGGTATTGTGAAAAGTTGAGTGTACTGGTTGCATGGTTACTGCAAAGGAATGCAAGGGGGTCGTGCCTGTGTTGTCTGCTGCTGGCCTTTGAGTAGTGCTTGCCTGGGGCACCCCGGCGGTCTGGTGGGAAACCTAAGCCTACTTCTTGGGCCCAGTGACTTTTGGGCTAGCTTGTTTCAGGTTCTTTTGTGGAAAAAAATGCCGCCGGCGTGTCTCTAGCTTCTTTCTCTTTCTCTGTGCTCTTGTGGTGTGGTGGCGTTGGTCTGTGCTAAGACTTGGTGTGCATTCTACCTCTAGCCACCTATTTACTGTCCTTAGGTCTGTCCTCTGGAACCGAATCCCAGGAGGATAGTGAGTAAAAAACCATTTGTGCACGCCCGTGTGTGTGCGCGCAATAGCAAGCAGGACTGTGCCTTTCCTTTTTTTGTTCCTCTTGTCGTTTCCATGTCAGTGTGATTGTTGGCACCACCTCCAACATTGTTCAGCCAAAATAAGGAGCGAGGGACATTTGTCATGCGACACTGAAAAAAAAAAAAAAAAAAAAATTTGGACATGCCCAAGTACTACGAGAAAGCTTTCGTAGCTTTTGTCGTAGTTTTTGTGCATGTGTGTTTTTTACAGTAGATGGCCACTCTATCCCTTTTGCGTACATTCATAATTTGTGATCACTTCCTGGCCCTTGCACCGACCCTTGCAAACACATTGATGATTTCACTTCATCTTAAAGAGTTGAAAGGTAGGTAGGAAGATGCTTTCAATGTATTGTGCTTGGGAAAATAGTTCTTCGAATTGATAGAGCTAATGTTATCAGATAAATCCACTCAAACTTACCTTTGTCAAAACAAAGTGGTAGAGGCCCTTGTGCTTGTATTTATTCACGTGCAGCTTAAGAACCCCAAGTGGTCAAAACTTCTGGAGCCCTCCACCCTTTCCTAATAATTTCATGGTTTCGCGATAGAAAACCTCGACAGTTATTAGTACCTTTTTCAAAATCGGATGCAGTTTTCTTTTATGTAGCTTCTTAGAAGTCGCTAATTTGCATTTGCCAGAATTCAACAATCTTATTATGTAGTCACGGCTGTTGGCACATTTTTGCCTTTCATTTATTGATTACAGCTGGAAAAATTGTTCTCGGTTTCATATTACTTCGATAGTTGCCTTAAAGGCACAGTTTTCTGTTATCCTGGAGGTAACATTTCTTTGTGTGAAAATCCTGCATCAGTTTTGACTTGAAAATGTCATTTCAAAATGGAATGGTCTTAAAAGGACCCTGCAACACTTTTTGAGCATGGTCAGAAAACACTGCCTATTGGTAGTAAAGGCTTCCGACAACACGCGAGCCAAATATTATAGTGCAGCGCGGCCTGGAATTCACAGTAAATTATCTAAATCGGCTAAAAATTGCTTTTTCTTCTCTCGACAAATCACAAATATGCCCAAAAATCACACTTTTGGAAGTAGGAAGCCAATCTATCAGCCATTGGCTCATTTGAGCATGGTGCGCTGCTTGTTACAGAAATCACCGCGGGAGGCCGCTACTTGTGTCATGCGTGCGCGCTCGATCACACTGAAAAAGTAACTTATTTGAAGAAAGAAACAGAAAAAGTGCTCAAGGTCACAAGGCGCAGGTGACGTGTTTTGTCTGCCCCTCCCATCCTTCTCTGCTTAGCTTCCAGCGCTTTCGTCGGGACGAAAGAAGAAAGCATGCAATTGCAGCACGTGACAAACCTTTGTAACTCCACTCGCACTGGATGGATTCTTGAAATTTTTGTGGCGTTGAATTTGTCAGGCAATAAGCTCTTCCAGTGAATTCAGTCCATGGTTCCTTGAAACAGTGTTTCAGGGCCCCTTGAATGGAAAGAAATAGAATATGATGTGATGTGTACTGTACAACCTCTTATTGGGACCCACTTTCATTTTCGGTATACGGAGTGTTTTTTGAGCTAGAAGAATAGATATGCCACCCCCCCTGATAGGTTTGGAAAACCTTTTTTTTTTTTTACATAGTAAAGCAGCGTCCAAAAAGTTCAAAGCAAAAGATCAAGTACACAAAACAGGCATTGGTCCTGTGTACTTATTTATAGAGAGGTTAAAAAAAGTGCAGTACTCGTGGCTTAAGCAGGAATGTGGAATCACCACCTGTGGCAAGTGGCACCAATGTCTGTGGCATTTACTGGGGTCAGCCGCACCAAAGTAGAAAAAAAAAATACACTGTGAAATCTACGACTTAGTGGCCAACTCCGGTGATTTTTTGACCATGTCAGGGCAATGGTGATGTTATGTTCTTGAGACACTCTTGTCACACTCCCAATAGCTGGAAGGCTCAACAAATGTGAAAATAAAAGCCACAATACTAAAATCAAACCTCCACTGAGTGCATTTCTCTGTACTATGTAATACTTTGCCAGAACCTGCTTAATTGTTCATGATGTTGCCAGATGGCACAACTTGTCCAGGCCATCCAAGTTTGTGCCTGCAACGATCGGCTGAAACGTTTACGCTGTTATGCTAAATACATGGCAAATCGTATGCGGCCCACAACGCAACAAACACCACTTGCCACCCATCGCATGCTGACCATCACGGAAAAGGAAATCGCACGCTCAACCAAGGAAGCACTAGCCAAACCCACGCGATCCGTATCATACAAGCAGATGCTGCAGGGACACATCAGTTTCGTCACTTCAGCTTTGCAAGAAATCAATGTCACGTACACAATGTTGCCATTAATTCTGGCAAGCGAGGTGGGCGTTTGGAGACAAGCTACAAAATTATTTCGGAAAGAATTTGTGAAACTATCAAGCCTGTCATTTGGCATGAATGGTACAAGTATGCAAATGAATGTACCCAGTGAATTTCGTTGACATCCATGAACATTTAAAAATTGCCGGAGTTGTCCTTTAACGAAGGGAGATTGCAGCATGAACTAAAAAAAATGGACCTTTGACGTTGATTTGCTTGTGTTCTAATAAACCACTCATAGTAAAGGTAACATCATTTAAAATTTTAAGAGGACAATTTCTGAATCTAAACAGATTTGTTGTTCCACTTAAGCTTGCCTATAAGATGTTAATGTGAACTAGCAAGCAGCAAAAATAGATGAGAGTGGAACACGCGTAAAAATTAAGTTTCTGTGTCACTTCAGCTCGTCTTAATCATTTGCAACAAGAAATGCAGACAAAGAAAAGTGATGTGGTGGTAAGTCGACAGTCACATTGAGATGGCATTCCTGTTCTGCATTGTGCTGCAGTTTCTTGCGGCATGCCTTATATCTAACTACTGCAATGTTGGGATGGACCGGGGTTGTTCTTTGTGGAGCTTTTTTGCAGGCACTGGTTGTCTTGGCTTCTCTTGCCTGTGCTCTTGTCATTGTTGCTTTCTCACACACACAAAAAAAAAGCTCTGCTCTACGTTTTGCTTGCTCCTGTGTATGGAGCGAGTGCTGCTTGTCTTTCGTAGGCTGCAAATCAATGAGAAAGCTCTGGTGCCTCACTTTCCGAATGGAATAAGCAGCATGCTTGTAATCTGTGGCAGAGCTCTTGAGAGAATCAAACTGAGCTCCAGCCTCACTTAGTGATGGCACCAGCTGTGCTGCAATGCTGACATGCGTAGAGGAGTAGCGTCCAACCATTTTTCATTTAGCTTATGATCCGCACCATTATTGTGTGTGCTTGCTTTCGGCACCAAGCAGTCGAGTTCTGGTAATTCACATTGATAAACTAAGAATTGATGGTTTGCATATTGCATGGGTGCCGTTTCGAATGTGGTCAATACGGAGATAAAATTGATCGTAGTCTAGTTGATGTTTACCGTATTTTCATATGCATAACCCGTCCGCATAAAATCCGCACCCCTACAAGGCAACTGAAAAAAAAAAACAAAAAAACACCTGGTGTATTGTTCGCACATTTGATACACAGAGAGGCTGCCTGAAAGCTTCTTCTATTCAAGCAACAGAGCACCTATGTAGACAGAAAAAGCTTATATTTAGCAAGTAAAATGCACTGATTGTTACTGCTCTCGCTAGAGCTCTCACTTCAGCCGCAGTCCGCACGGTTGTACACAAAGCCATCATCAGTTCTATCAGTGTGAGAAGCCGATAATCACTGGCATAACATCGTCCGCTGTTCGTTTGAAGCCGTTGCAGCAGTTTCATGAAGCAATGCAGCAGTCCGCACGGTTGTACTCAAGGCCATCATCAGTTCTATCAGTGTGAGAAGCCGATAAGCATTGGCATAACATCGTCCGCCGTTCGTTTGAAGCCGTTGCAGCAGTTTCATGAAGCAATGCAGCTGTTGTGCCGGAAGCTAGTGCGCCTGGAAGTCTGCACAAGGAAGCGAGTAGTGCGTCCCTGAAGGACAACTAACTTTTATTTCAGCTATTGTGCAGCACTACAGCTCGGTCGGGCACCGTTGCACCACTTCGCTTTCCCACACGCAACGCGATAACATTTCACTGAAAACATGGCGAAGGGTGTCTAGCTGCTGGTGTGTGATCGTGAGGTCGCCACACAGCCATCCACGGCTCACATGGCACTTATGAGGTAGCCCTAGCTCCCTCAATAGTTGCAGCGCTTCTACTTGGGTCAGCCCAGTTGATGCGGCACGACCCCTACTTCTCACTTCTTCAGTGAACTTCTCTAGCTACGCCTCCACCTCATGGTAAACGTTGGTCCTGGGGCAAAAAGACAGCGCCATGCTCGGTTTTAAGCTCTCCTTTTTCACCCACTGCTGTACTCAGGACACATCATGCAGTCTTCCCGCTTTGTGAGTAGTCTTCCCGCTTTGTGATTTTCAAATTTCTTGGTGATGGCCATTAGCTTTTGTTGTGTGGTGACTGACTGGCACCGAAGAATACTGGTGATGACAGAACAGATCGATCTACGCAGATGTCGTGATCGAGTGGTATCAGTGAGACAGAAAAAGGCTTAGCTTACTTAATGCAACTGCGTAGGGGCTTTGTGACTTAACCTTCATTGCTGTGAGGCTGCAATGATAGAAAAATCCCGCGTAGTATGTGCACCCCAATTTTGCCACTGAAATTTTCCCATTCTTGGTGCGGGTTATACGTGCGAAAATATGGTTACTGAGGTCAACTGAAGTAATGAAAGGGTGACAATATTCGACAGTGCGGGCACCCTGGCCAAGCAAGTAGATTTGGAATTGGTTTGTTTGTCTTGGTCTCTTTAGTGCATGATGTGTGAAACTTGAAATCTGAGGGCCAGTAAAATGCAACTCATCTCAGTGTGGCAAGTGCAGGCAGATCCTGGAAAACCAAGCTTGATAAAACTGTGGTTGTTGGGGCAGCATTGCTGCAAGCTGTGCACGCATTTTAATGGCGAGATTTTTGTGTACATGCACTATTCTTCATAACAGAACCTTCATGTACTGACAAGCTTATTGGAATGTCACAAATGCATGCCAACATTTGTATGGCTTGACAGGGAACTTTTTTTTTTTACTGCAGTTTGTGGCCTTGTCTGATATGCCGAAATTCAATTGTAAATGCTCAATGTATCGTACAAGAAGAGGTAGCATTTTTTAGCAATTTTAGCATTCTTCAAAACACCTGCTTGAAATTGTAAGGAACTAGTGCCCCACAGCTTTGCAGCACCCAAGATCACCTGTGCTCAAGCTTAGGTGACATTGACATTGACAGCGCAGTTTTCCAAGAGGGGGGGCCCCACATGCGGTAAAAAATGAAACGATGTGGGTGCTTTGGTACGAGTCCTTCTCTAGAAAAAGGAAAGCATTCCTGACAGCCATAGGCACCTCGAGAGCAGCCTGAAAACAAAGGAGCCCTCGTCTGGTGCCATTCAGTATCTTGAAAAGCAAATTATATCTTGAAGCACGGACGCACACAGGACAACCAGACAACGTAAACATTACTTCATTGTCATGGGACCTTTAACTAGATGTCATGAATCCTGAAGCAGTTGTTGAGCAGCGTTTATCTTGAGTTGGTAAGATTGTTCGGGGTATCCATGTAAGGTGCACCCAGATGAAAAGCTCAAATACTACATTTACTTGAATCTAACATGTACCCAGTTTTCGCAGGTTTTAATGAAATAAACAGCTGAAAGTATAGTTGGATTTTCATTATAATACTATCGCATGCATTTGTGTAGACAGGGAAAAAATGTGAAGCGAAAATTGTCTTCATAGAATGCGAATTCCAGTTGGGTGTCCAAGTAATTAATTGCCTGTTACTTGATTGTGCAATTTTTCAGACTTGCTTGAAAATTATTGTGCTCTTGTGGCCCCATAAATTCAATGTAAAAGAGCTAAAACGTTTTCTCGTTCGATTTTACTGTGAAACCTGTAATAAGACACAATAGCCAATTTAGTTGGTGTAGCTGTCGCACACAATGAGAAAGAAGAAATAAAGAGGCAAGGTTCGAGTGGTGTTTGAACCAAGGCACTCAGCATGGCAGTTTGGTGTTCTCCACGCCTGTGCTTGAAACTCTTATCGCAGTCAGAACCTGTACAGGCATCACGTTGGGCAAGGAGTCTCGCTAGCTGATGTAATGCAGTGAAATAACACCAGGTTTCGCCCAATGGAGGGTTCAAAGCGTTCCACCAAATTAAAGGGCTTGACCATAAACAGCAGCCGCAGCATTCAATTATTATAAGTGCACAGGGACTCGTAGCATGTACTGCACTACTTTAAGCCTTCTGCACCTTTTTAATAGGAGACTACCTGAACACACTGGGCCGCCATTGGCTGCCGCCTTGTTGTGCAAGACCGTGTTCGAGCGCGCAACGCTTCGCAGACACGCAAGCAGCTTGCTGTCAGATTTTTTGCGGGTCGTGGGCACGAAGAAATCTTGCTGTATTGTTGTTACCAAGTGTACGGGGCAGCAAGAATAGCGCTGTTGTGACCATACTGCACGCTTTTATTAAAAGCCAGCCCAAAAGCGCATCCGTCTGCTGCCAGGACTGCTAAAGTATCGCAGTGTACATCACTTGCAGAAAGCTCGACATCGCTGCGTAACCCAACAACCTACTCTCCGTATGTGTGCATGGTCTGAAGTAAAGTGGGCGTATTCTACAGCAAGTGGATTGGCAGGCACTGTGTTTGCCAAGTAGGCGAAGCACTGCATACAACTAGCGAGTAGATAACTTGGCTTTCTGAGACCGTACCGTGTTAAAACTGCGTCAGTGTTCGCTTAGAAGCAGGCTGAAGAGCACATGTATTACAGACAGCCAATTATGCCCGTTCTGTCGCTATACCATGCTGTGTATCCCGTACCCTGCAGTAGTTTCGAAATGCTCTTTGACTTCGCCGCTGCTTGCTATTGAATGGTCGTGCCAGAGTGACGGAATATTTTGTGCACCTTGGCAGAAATGGCTTTGTGAGCGGCACTCTAGGCAATATTTGCTGTAGTGCTGTGTTCATTGGTTTGTTGGCGGCAATGGCACTCATCGGGATATGCAAATTTGTAGCTTGTGGTTAATGCATAGTACCGTAATTACTCGAATCTAACGCGCACCTTTTTTCCGGTTAAGCGAGTTCATAATCGCATGCGCGTTGGAATCGAGTACGGAAAAAAAAAAAATGAATACGGTCGTTCTATTGCCATCGGCATTCCGAATGGCTGCCCCCTACGAGCGTCGGCATGACGCGTCGGCCATTTCTGCCTATGTGTTTCCCATGTGCGGCACTTCATACGTGTGCTGAGGAGTTAGTCATCTTGGTGTGTATTAGCATCGACGGCATAGAAGCGCCGACTCCAAAAACTCGACGAGTGCACAACGGTGCCGCTTTTAAAAAACAGTCATCGTGTGTGCCGAAACGGACGTAAATCGGGCTGCATTGCGGTCATTCGGAGTTCCCGAAACGTGCGTGCGGGACTGGTTGAAACAAAAGCAGAAGATTGTCGACAGCAAAGCTTCACGCAAAGGCTTCAGTGGACCACAGCAAGGTCGGTTTCCGCAAATTAAAGAGCTGCTCGGCGAGTATGTGCTTGAGCAGCAAGCGGCACGGCGGCCCGTGACGACAGAACTGCTCCAAGTGCGGGCTATGCAGTTAGCCTTAGAAAAAGGTCTAATGCGGAGCCAGTTTAAAGCGAGTAGGTGCTGGCTAACTAACTTTATGAAGAGGAAAGGCTTTTCCCTCCGAAGGGGAACGGGCATATGCGAAAAGTTTTGCGGAGGAGTACGATGAAAAGCTTCAGCTTTCAGAGGTTCGTCCTAAACTTGCGGCACAACAACGGCTACCTGCTTGGGCAAATCGGGAATGCCGATCAGACGCCTCTTTACTTCGACATGCCTGGCACCGCATATGTCGAGAAGGGGGCGAAGCAAGTTCGCGGGCTGACATCGGTCCACGATAGAACTACAGTGACGGCAATGCTCTGTTACACGTCATATGGGCACAAGCTTCGCCGTACCTCATATTTAAATGGAAGACGCTCCCGAAAGGAGTCGGTTTTTTGAGTGGTGTGATCGTGCGGGCCAGCGAGAAAAATGGGTGCGCGTTGCAATCGATGTCTTACGTTTTTTTTTTTTTTTTTTTGTCGTGGAAATCGGGTGCGCGTTACAATTGAGGGCGCGGTAGGATCGAGTAAATACGGTATGTTTATTGCATAGTTATGCCGCCTTTCCCAGCAGCTACCTATTAGGGAGTTTTCACTGTAGAGCACAAATAGCAAAAGGTCAGGCGTCGTGTACACTTTTACAGCAGTGAACTCTTAGAGCCACAAACTAGGAGGCACAGCAAATGACCACCTCCAATTACTTTCACAAAACAAAGTTCCTTACGTCCCGGTTGTGCGTTTCGTTAATTCGAAAATTCGCTTCATTTAAAGATATTTTACAGTCCCAGTGAGGTTGACATAACCAAGCTTTACTGTAATTGTAAAAAAATAGACAACTCCAATGTGAAAATAAGCACCTGAAGTTCGAAGATTGCAGTGCTGGTGTGCTCTACAAGGTGCCACTCATGTGGTAATGTGTGCGTGGGTCAGTTGGGATTCTATGCCAAGCCTTAAAAAACACTAGCATTCCCTGCAGACAGGTGCCCATTTAGCTCAATAGTGCAGAAGGTGCAATTGTCAAGTGTTTTAAAGAATTAGCACTAATGTTTTCTGTACAGTCATTGGTTTCACAATGCATTATTAGCATTTTTTGTGTAACCTTGTTTAGCACTGAAGTTATGTTTGGATTTGGCGTCGTGATTGTAGGTCTGCAAAAGACATGGAGCTTTCCAAAACTCGCTGAAGAAATATATTTCGTGCTAGGGGCTCACTCGGACTCGTGAAAAATTGCCTGTGCTCTGTTGATGTAATTTAGGTGGTTGCTGTGCATGTTGTACACTGCGCATGATTTTTTTGGTATCTGCTGTTTACAGAGTGGAGTAACGCAATAAATGATGTCAGTTGAGAGTAACACTTTGTTTTATACCAGAATTCTTTGCAAAATTGTAATTATTTAAGGTAGCAGCTATCTTGCCAGTGTACTTGCAGTAGCTGCCTCAAGGGAGTTTACAATGTGCTCTAGCAAGACCGCTCCTTCAGCTTTCACTGTGCTGTGTGTTCTGTGCAGCCCGGGTGTTTTTTAGGAGATCCTGCTCGAATATCGGGTTCAAAATGGCATTAATTGAAGCCACCGCTGCTGCCACGTTAAGCATTTTGTAGGATTGAAGAGGCACTTTTTGCGAGTTGCCGTTTGTAAGCATAGGGGATCTGAAAAGGTAGCTTTGCCACATCACCCAGATGGCTGCTGTCATGGAATGTGCGGCAACACCATTACAGATAAGCACAGGAAATTCGCAGAGGCGTGACAACGGCTGGCAATAAATGCGCAGCAGGACTTAGTCGCCGCCAACCCTATTACGGTGCGCATCTTCTAGGCTTGTGCGAATATTTGATTGCTTCGAAGTGAACGAGTAGGTGTATGGTAAGACTTAAAAGGCCACTCACCACCCTGTGTTCAAAAATGAGCGGATCGTTTTTCTTCTTCGCACATGTGATGCATCCTCCTCACCCCTTAATTCATAAAAGCACGTGAACAATGTGGGCACTAAGCATTCGAGCCTATCAGAATTTTGGGCTTCTTCACTACATGCCGTCTTCGCCTCTTGTGCAGTTGTAAACACATGAAATGAAGCGTGATCGATTGATTGTGCAAGATATTCTTGTGAAACAAGGAAGAATGGATGGGCGGTTGCATAGCAAAACAGTGCAGGAGACAAATCATATCTGTTATTTCGCGTATATAGACCAACCGAAAGCATTTACACTATAGAAAATGTGGCAACGAATGCCTGCGTCACAAAAGTGCGCAAGAAGGACAAGAATTATCCGGAGAGAATATTGCACTAGTTTTTTGTATTTTGAGAAGCTGCTGAGTATCCCTTTAACCACCGACAACCCTATTACGGTGCGCATCTTCTAGGCTTGTGCGAATATTCGATTGCTTGGAAATGAGCGAATAGGTGTATACAGTTGAACCCCTTTATAAGAGAAACTGATGTAAGAGACAGATGGGTATAAGAGACATCGGTGTGCCGGCATGAAAATAGGTGTTGATTAGAAAATGCAGGCGTGGTGCCCTGCTTATAGTAGACACTTCACATAAGGCACAAGAACTGCTGCCCCATGCATGCCTCCTATAAAGGGCTTCAAGTGTATTAGGTCCACATGTAACCCTCTGTAACGGTTGTTTCACTGCAGCGGAGGGGTGGCAACCCATAAAAAACACTCATCTAGGGGAAATGTGCACTGGCATAAATCGCCACTTCAAGGTTAAATTAATATGTGACCCGCGAATCGATTCATCATTTCTTTAGTTTAAAAGAGTGTTATGCCGGCTTATGTACTTTAAATATAGTAAATTTCAAAACTTGGAATCTTTTACGGGTTATGTGCATTCTACCGAAAGTCCGATCCTGCAATTATTCCAAGTTCTTTTCACTTTGAATCAAAATGAATGGTCTTAGCATTGGTCTTGTTTCAATTTTCTTTACTACATGTGGTGCATACTACTCAAATTCGATTAGAAGTTATTTAAACCAAGTCACTATTCACTTGGAATTCGATACAAAGCTTAAATTCACTATTCGCACAAGCCAAGCATCTTGAGCAAACTGTTTGGTTTTACTTGTGGCCATTTACAGTTGCAGGCATCTTGTGTGCTTTTAAGAGTCCCCGACGTTCACAGCTGCCTAATGTAAGATTGCTCAGTGCATCGCACGGATGTGTTGTTTGGCCGAATGCAAGCAGATCACGATCTATATACTCGCATGTGGTCTGGAATTGAATGGGGATGATGAACGATAGTGGCTACGGTAAGCACACACATATGTTGCATACTAGTTGCATACTAGTTGAGCTCAAGTGACATCCTGCACGCCGCTAAAATGATCGGCCTCATACAGCAGCACACATTCCTTTTGATTAAATAAGAGGCCTTGGTACAATACTGCGTGCATACACACGAGATGATTGTCAGTTTTTGGTGAGCCTCCACATGTCTCCACTGGCGTAGCATCTATGAGCCATGGCACTGTCATGCGAAAGAGCTTTCTTTCTTTTCCGTGTTTTGCTCATATTAGCGCCGATTGTCATGTGACACAAATTTAGGAAAGGCGATCAGCACAAAATTTTGCAGAGTTCTTAACAGTTACCGAACATATTCACGAGAGCCTGTGTGAGCGCTGAAATGTCTGATGAGTGTACTGGAATTCTTTCAGAGCCATTTTTGATATGGCTTGGGGGATTTGACTACTCGAGCAAAGTAAAGAGAAGGAGCGGGAATTAGTTTCTTTTGAGTGCCTGACTTTTTGGACGATTCGATGGTCCCCAGGAGTCCCGAAATTTTGACATTGACTGAACTTATCAAATGCGAAGCATTTTTCAGTAAGCATTTTTCAGTGAGCATGAGCATTTTTCAGGTTTTTGAACGCATTTGAATTCAGTGAACAGAGGACAGCTTGTCTGCCTGTCTCTGTCCATTTATCGTATGCGAATCCACCAAGGGGGCAAAAGGGGGTAGCACCCCCTTTTGACCCTTTGGTGGCACCCTCCCACAATTTTTACTTCTACGCACATCGCTGCAGTTTAGCGTGCACTCTTTTGTAATGAAACTACTATCTGCTCAAGCGCGAGTGCCGACGTTGCATCAGATTATGAACTACCCGTTACACGCCAATGAAAAAACCAGACGAGCCCATGACAAATGCACAACTGCTTTTCAAGCATACAAGCAATGAGGTACATTTTTTGACTATTTTTAATGTGTTCGCATGGGTTGTGGGTTGTTCCATGCTTGGTGGACAACTCTACAGTGGCACAAAGTGACCACAGTGTCATGAAGTGTGCTACTTTCAGGGGCAGGGGTACATCATGAATTAATTTTGGTGCCTTATGAATTCATTTCAGTGAACCGCTACCCCGGTTCACTGAAAGAACAAGTGCTGCAAGTTGTCAAAAAAAGAAGTCCAACAAATGCCCACTTTTGCCAGTGAGGGATCGAGAGGTTGGCATCGCACAACATTTAGTCAAAATTATCTGCTCGGTTCCTCGTGTAACAAAATTCGCGCTCATCCCCCCTGAGCATAACGCGCTTCTAGGAAACGACACCATTCATGAGCGTCTGAGCGTGCGTGTGCTGCTGCCATCGCCTAGCGGCTCACCGCAATGTGATGGCATGTGTGCGGATTTTTCCTCAAGTGTGTAACAGCCTGCACATTATTGACTTTAAAAGGGTTCAGATCACTTTTGTATAAGCCTCAATCATGTGCCTTAATAATTTCAAGAAGTTGCTCAATTTATCTTCTGGGGTTCCAATACTTTGTGCCCCATAGAAAAATTTCCTGGTCGACCTGCACTACTCATATACACTGGCGCACAAGAAAAGTGCAGTGCAGCTATGTGTTGCATACAGAATAATTTTTTTTACATGAGCTTCCATGACGATCAAATAGCATCACTGCTTTGACTTCATTGGGAACAGATACAATTTACACAGTTAGCAGTCAAGCATGAACCAAACCTACATGAACACACAAACTTGCTCAATCGCCATTTTGTGATGGCATTGGTACTCTATCGACCCTTCTCATAGGAGTATGGCATATCGAGCAAGAAATTTAAGGCCTTGTCTTATAGAAAAAGAAAGGTATGTATTGAATTCAAGTGAACACAGTATATACTGCTTGTTCTTGACGATATGGTCAATTGTGATCAGAGAAGTACAGATAAAAGTTGCTGACAATGTGTGAATTATTTTCAATTTCATTTTAGCTGTAGTGCAGAATAGTTAATTCATGAGATCACGGCTGCTAACCTCGATTTGCCCCAGCAAAATCGGGGACCCTTATTCATCGGTGTTCAAAACGTATGTGAATGTAGCCACTCCTTGGGTGAAACTGGTGCATGATTAGATGAGCTATGCTGAGGGTTTTGCTGCTTTGAAATGAGCAGACTCGCTGATTTTCAGCTCAATAGTCAATGTGCCAGTTAAGTTCCCTTGATGAGTCTGAATAATTTCAGAATAGCCACTGGAAAGGTGCCTTTCTGGCATAGGACATATTGCATTTTCAGAGTTTTGCCCAACGTTCTTAGGATTTTGTTCGCAACTGCTGTGCGAGTTTGGTTCATCGGTCTATTCATGCTTGGATCAAATCTGTTTGCACTATAGTGGGTAATTTCACGTGCCTTTCTGCAGCATTTTGAGTTAACCTGTTTTTCAGAGATAGGGCACGTGCGTGTCTAAAGCTTTTGCAATTGTTTAGCACTTTTTTTGTCTTGAGTTTTCTGTTAACCTTAATTTTGTTTGTGCGTGTGGGTGGTTGCCAGCTTCATCTTTAACATGTGGATGAGAGCGTGCATTTTTTCGTTTCTGACACTGGTTTTCCTGTTTGTTTTTCTTTTCATCTTATGTTTTGCCCCCTCCATTGCGCGATAACCCCAATAACCATGACACGTAAGTGCACAATTTTGTTTTGTCTAGCTGTGTCTGTCTCGTCCTTGTCTTGGTGGTCTGGCTTCAGTAGTGCGTGTGTCCTTGTTGGTTGGTTTTGTGCCCCCCTTCCGACTTGGCTGTTGTGGTGTAGCCATAAGGCTGGCAATCCGCATGTCTGCCGAGCACATCATTTGGCACAAGTAACTTTACGGCTAATCAATTGGAACATTGTGCTTGTCACGGGAATAGCCAGAATTGATACTCTTCCATTATAACCTGTGCTGCTAGCCCAGCACTCCTGCTCAGCTAAACTAATTTGTACAAGGCTTTTACTGCAACAGAGCCTTCAGTCCCTGCTTTGTGCAAATGTACGCATTGCCATCCTTTTGATGCCTGCCCACTGTTTCCTAGCTGCACCTTTGTGAGGAACAAGGTCTTGGGCAAGAGGGCCATTCCCTCAGAGACTACTGCTTGGAGTTGCATTAATTGTAAACCTTCGTTAAACTGATTATTGGTCATGGTGAAGTTTACTTTCCCTCTTGTGTTCTCGATTAAATATAAGTACATGCAAGGAAACTTGGTTTTTTTATTAGCATATTTGGAAACTTTGTGTGGCATTGAAGTAAATTAAAAACACTGCTAGCTTCGGGTATGTTGCTTCATTATGCTTTGAGGCATTCACATTGGGCACCTTTTAGGCGGAATATTTTGAAATCACCTGGGGTAGACTGAACAATTACTGTCCCTTAATAGGGTTGCTAAACATTGCTATTACTATTGTAAAATTAAAATTCATTATAGGCTCTAAAGTGAAATTCAAGTTGGAGCATGGACATTTCCTTTATACTTGTAACAATTTTCGAGGATGACTCTAGTTTTGCAATATGTGCCATCATACTTGCAGTACAATGTGCCCTTGTTCTTACGTTTGTAACAGACTACCTTTTTATACATTCAAGCCCTAAAATAACTGGCAGGCCATTAATCAATCTTACCTACTGTAGTGTCCTACCAATTTGCATGTGTGTATCTTGTAAAGTACATTTAGTACAGGATTTCATGTGGTATTGTGTTGCTGTATTGTTTCGTTTTAAAAAATAGAAAAATCAACGTTCAGTCAAACCTAAGTTTCTTCATCATTCAGTTAAATCGATTGTTGGCATCTTTACTGTAGAGCTGTTAATCCTAAATTAGGCTGGAACACAATTTTTGTACTGGTCATTTTGTTTGAGCTCAGGCTATTTTGAAACTAGTGTTGTCCTGAACTTGTTCCAAGCAAATGACGTAATTACAAGAGATAGGTACCTAGTTGAACTTTGTCAGTTTTAATTTTATTTAATTTGCACAATTTAATTTTATTTAATTTGCACAAGAGGCTTGGCACATTTCATCGAGTTTCGCCTGTACTGCGCAAAAGCAGTGGCAGTATGAAAGGAAGTCGTTGAGGCTTTAAAGGCAGTTGAGTGTCATTTGGCTGCAATAGATTTTACATCAAAAGGAGTTTGGAAGGCATACTTTTGACAGAAAAGTTGAACTTGACCCTCTGAAATATTTTGGCACATTCATATAAAGAAAGTAACAGGTGCACTTATTGCTGTTTGTGTTCTGCTTACTGATAACAAGGAACTCAAAAGGTCGTTATGTTTTAAGCCTTGCCTCTGTATTAGCTTCGAAGTTTAGTGCATTCTTAAAGGCATTTGCAACATCCAAATGTTGACTTCTGAAAGTCTCGCTGAATGATGCGAAAGAAGAAAAACAGCAGTTTTTAGGCTTTACAACAATAGGGACTTTTAGCTTGTACGTATACTTCTTTATGTTACCATGTTACCGCATACCGGATAGAATCTGCGCATGTGTGGGTCTTAACAGAATGTAAACCTTTACGTTTCCCGCCCGATCTTGCAAATCTACCTTTGTTCGTAGGAACTCGCCGTATTCGCACTGCGGAGACTCGAGCCTAAATTTGAAATAAGCTGAAGTGCGAGTGCCAATGGCGGTTACACTGTTTCATTCGGATTACCAAAGCTAGAATATCCTAGGACATAGACGCCCTAAACGTGTGAGCCCTCGACAATCTGGATAGGTGGGCAATCTCGCAGGGCCATAGTGAACCAGCCAATCACAAAATTGTTATTGCAGAAACATCAAGCAAAAATCGTGCAGCGGTGTTATTACAAATGAGTAACCTTCTTATGCATTTTCACCTCAAAAACATTACTCGTAAGCCAACGTGTTCATGACTGGTTGCACGAAGCGTCCCAAAATGTCGATACCATCGTAGCATTAACCTTGTATCTTCCAGCCTTTTGCGAATACGAGGGTACTGTACAGGCACTATACACGATAAAAAAAAGTTTTGTGATTTTGCCACAACGATGATTCAATCCTATGTATGTTGAATGCAGTTAGCATCACTATTTAGGGCTTACAGAAATGTAAAGGTATGTATGTTTACGTACGTACGTAAATATTTATGTTTGAGGAGCTAGAATGTGTAAAGATATACGTTCCGGTAAGACTAAACGAAGATTTAAAGCCCAGTTGAAAGACTTGCTGCTCAAATTGATATACACGAGCTGCATTTCAGGCAGAGCAAAATGATGAATGTGTTTTCATAAACTGCTTCGTCTCTCAGCTCGCTCAGCTCCCTTTCCCAAACAACTACCAATGGCGAATGGGGCAAAGTCCTTGTGGAAGGGCGAGAAAGGAAAGGGCACCCTGCATGTGCCGTGTGACATCACGGCTCTTTGTGGTGTGCAGCCGTAGTGTGCTAACAGACCACCAAAAATACTGTTCAAACATAAGCTGCCTGTTGTAACATTCGCGTCTTCCGACTAGAATTTTAATGATTTCATCAGTCTTTCTTCATTTTTGTTCAGTATCCTTTCAAGTTTTTAGCTGATGTTGAGCTCTTAACCTGTTATTCACTCTTTTAGTTTTTCTCGATATTCACTCCTGTGAATTGTTTAGTCATAGTAGCCACCTTCTACAGAACTGAATTTAAAAATGCCAGTGTGCAAAATTCATGTGACAGTTCAAGTAGTCGAGATTTAACCTGTGTTCTCCAGGGTGGGTTTCCTTGGAATTTTAAGGCCTGCAGTAACTGTACTTTGATGTGACATTCTTTCTACCAGTACACATACTGGGCAGGTATTAATTTTTGTGTGTGTGCACACTGTGCAGCAGTCAATAAAACTTGTGCCAACTTTTGGTCATCTATGTTGGTCTCTGAGGGGCGTGGATAGATCAGCGTTAACTAGCTGCAAGTTACTTGCTGTGGTTGTGGGCTCACAGGGCTTGTTTCTGCAAAGGAGTGCAGTAGTGTGTTCAGTGTTGTAGGAGGCATGGGTCCCGTATGCTTAGCGAGGCTCTACTGTGCTGAACTGCTTCTTCTCTTTCGATTTCTCCTTTTTGTTCATAGGTGGTGCAGCGAGCGCTCGAAAAGAAGTTATTAGAAATAAAATCCGAGCTATTGGCAAGATGGCCCGCGTCTTCTCCGTGCTGAGGTGAGTTTTCTGGGACATGCTCTACGAACAAAGAGTTTACTGTAAACAAGCATCTAAACAAGTGAAAGAAACTCTATGCATAGAATGCCCATTACATGGGTGCAACAGCCGTGCCAATTGCGCCAAACTCATGAAATTTGCTGAGATTGCTCCTTGCTACGCTAAAATGCCCAGTCAGCCTCAGTCTTTTTCAGATGCGCTAATTTCGGCGACAAATGCAGGCCACCCCAGCCACCTGCAGCTTGCGCCATCAGTCAAAGCGTGCAGACCCGAACTGTGGTCCCGAGAATATACTTAAAATATTTCAGGCACCCGCCTTACGCTTGCGAGATGCGATCAACCAGGTAATGTAACAACGCTGCACGCCCATTGATCCACTGAACGCAGCGGATACCTATCGGTGGGACGACGGAACTTCAAGACAAAAATCCGCTGCTGTAGCCACCAACGCTTCGCGGGAGATGTAAATTTCCTAGCTTGAAAATGCAGCTATGGTTTGTTAATAACTAAAGCTGGAAGCCTATACCACCTTTTCCTCGTGTGAACAAGCTAGACGTGCTGCGAACGTCGACGTTGCCAGCGGATACGTTGATCGCCCTTAGCAGTAGCACGTAAAACATTTATTTTTGTCTTAGCAGTGGCATGTAAAACATTTATTTTTGCCTTGTTGTGTCGTCCCTGTCACAGTCCTGCCGTTAGATATCCTGTACAGTCGCCGGCGAATGGGGGCGCGCTGTTGTTACTTTACCTGGCTGAATGCACCTTGCAAGGGAGCCGAATCAGCACCCAACCCCATGGTGGGGAAAAAAAAGGGGGGGGGGGGGGAGTCGGTTGGTGGTGTAGTGCTTCGATAATTTCTCGGTTTTGGTTCTAATCCTTTTTGAGCCACCTTTGCCGCAGTGCACCGGTGCCCTGCAGAAAAGCATAGGGAGATTTTGAAAGAGCTGTTAGTGTTAGTGGGACAGTGCACACTTTGCTCAGTTACTCAAGCGTTTGTACGCTGCATATTTCTCAGTGCAAGCATAATCACTGATGTCTAAATAAGGTACTGGCAATCAATCGAAGCAGTGTGTGACATTTCTGCTTCTCTGAAAAAAAATACTAAATTGTGTGCCAGTTTTTTTTTTTTTTTCGCGACCCCTACTCCTTGGTTTTACTAATCTCAGAAATTTCAAGGTTTTGAGCTTGGCAGATTGATATTTAAATTCGCAGGGTCCGTCAAATTATTCGATAGGCGCAGCAAATGGTAATATGGACTTTTATCATTGCTTGGTGAGCAGGGTGGTTAAAAATACTACTTTCATTCAAATAGCAGTGCTCATATTTACACTGCGCGATTTACGTGGTGTTGAATGGTTTATTCTTACTTTTTTTAGATATAAGCCTTGTTTTTTATACTGCTCCAAATTTGGTATTTCATGATGAAAAATGCATGTTTTTTTCCGTAAACTGTTCCAAATCTGGAATCTAGTGCTCCAAAAGTAAATTTTTCTGCTCCGAAAATTGCTCGGAATTGTATTTCGGCTGTTGCATCCCTGCCATTAGTGGGTGTCTCTTTCTAATACCAAACAACAGAACCCTGCTTAGGAGTTTCTTAATGGGGGAGAGCTGGGAAGGAGGAAAGTTGAAAAGTTGTGGTGCATACTCTTTCAGTTTAAAAAAATCGTGCAAAGTTGCCTTATGCATTGCTATCACAAGGTGTTTTTCGAGCACCTCTCCCGTGAACACCTCCGTAAGTGTTAGTCACTCTTGCCGGTAAGGACGTTGGTTTCAGCACTTGTTCCACCTCTTTCTTCACTTGGTCCTCACTGTTTCATGCATCAGCACACTTAGGTGTGATCTCGTCAAGGAAGAGGTTGGTGGATGAGAGGCTGGTGTATTCCACCTTAGCGTAATCAGTGTATGCTGTTAAACTCCATTGGCAACAATGGTCTCTAATTCTAAGCTTGTTGCGCTTTGCTCATTCTCTGTCTACAGTGGCTTCTGCTGCACTGTAGTGTACTAGAAGGGAGCAGGGAAATAAACAAGGAGTCTGCGCCGCTTCTCGAGTGATTCTCTGGCAGTAGCGGCGGTGCTGCCGTCGCTTTGTACTGAAGGTGTCAAGAAAATTTGGAGAGCGTGCATTGCAGCCTCCAAAAGCATGCAATTGTTTGTTTTTAGCGCGTTTAATTCACCTCTGAGCCTTTATCCATGTATGCACCCCTGCTACGCGCCATGGTGCACGAATGAATATGCAGGTGTGCCAAAGTTGCATAGAAAAATTCCCCGTTTCAGGAGCCTAGCGAACCCACAAAAGAAAGAAAAACAGCGTAAAATCAGACTTCGCTCGGATCTGCCTAGCTGCTCAATGTTCAGTGCTCAGAGTTGCGTGACAAGATAAGTGGCTACTGGCAAACTACAAAGAGTGGAGTAGTATCAAAACTGAGAAGAAAGCATACACTCGTTTTTTGTCGGCAGTTTCTATGATTTTCATTGTTTCATAGCGCATCTGAACTACGATTCTCATGGTTCAGATGTGCTCGATTGTTTCATGCAGTGATCCCACTCCTGTGCCAACTGCCCCAAAATGCTCCAAATCATATTTACTGTGCCACTCTGATAATATCAATGGCAATTGCACCAAACTGTTCCAAAGCAAGATTTGGGAGAGTCTATCACCACAATAGCCAGGCCGACGCGTCAATAATATGTGCACCTTGTTTTCGGTGCAACCAAAGTCGCAATCACGTACCTATTTTATTACGATGAATAAACAGCGGTCACGTATACGTTTTAAAATCCACAATGCTATGTTTGGTGCCATCCGCTTAAATTAACTTTGAAACGCACTCTCCGCAGGCGCTGGTGACGTCTAGTTCGATCGGTAGCATGAAACTACTGTGGCGGCGATTCATCAGCAGACGTCGTTCGTTCCAGGAACACTGCTGATAGTTCGTATCAAGAGTAGCGCGGCATGTAATAAAGTAATTTGCGCTGATGACTGCACGCATGCCGCCAGAATGTCTGTCACGTTTATGTCTGGACATTGCGATCTGACCTTCCGAGCATCTCGTCCGCAGAACAACACGTAAATGGTGGGAACGCGTTGGTACTTTTCCTACAATACAGTCGACGTCCGATTTCCCGGACTTTCAAGGGACCCCGAAAACGTCCGGAAAATCGGGCAGTCCGGAAAAATGAATGCATGTGAAAACGCACCTGTTTTTTTTTTTTGTACGTATTTTTTGCAAACGGAGTGGGTAACAGCCGGCGTACAAGATTCCCATTGCAACTCAGCCAGTGCATCGTTTAAGTGACTCTGAAATCAGTCATTTATTTAATCTCATAGGGCATAGCATTTGGGTGCTAAGAAGTCGCCTATTTTCTTTTGCACGGAGTTACGTTTGCCCGCGATCATGTCTGCCCCAATTTCAGTCATCATGTTGCCGCTGTACACCGATGGCAGTGTCATCAGTGCTCGCGTCAACTTCGAGCTAGCTCGTTGGCTGTGTAAGCGATGGCTGTTCGTTCTCAGTGTCAGAGTCGTCAGAATCCTCCGGGACTTGACGAATGATTTCGTCATCAGTCAAGTCCGCACATGGCTCGAGGTCTTCGTTAGCGTCGGGGAAGCCCTCAAAGATTATCCCGGCTGGAATCGACACGCCAAACCCCGCCGCAGTGGTCTAGTGGCTAAGGTACTCGGCTGCTGACCCGCAGGTTGCGGGTTCAAATCCCGGCTGCAACGGCTGCATTTCCGATGGAGGCGGAAATGTCGTAGGCCCGTGTGCTCAGATTTGGGTGCACGTTAAAGAACCCCAGGTGGTCGAAATTTCCGGAGCCCTCCACTACGGCGTTTCTCATAATCATATGGTGGTTTTGGGACGTTAAACCCCACAAATCAATCAATCGACACGCCAACAGCTCGCAGATCGTCAAAGGCAATATTCGCGGAGGGCAGTTCGTCACACACGCTGTCCACTTGGGGCGAGACTGCTGTCTCGGCGTAAAGTGTGAAGCCCGCGTGGCGTAAACAGTTTCGCAGTCTCTTGCGTAACCGCCTTCCACGATTCCGCCAGCATGCCAACTGCACACCTGAGGTGAACAGCGTAGCTTTTCCCGTTGTCGGAGCAGAGCACCATACGGCTGAGCACATGCAATTTCTAATGATGCTTCAAGCTCCGAAGTTTGCCTTGGTCTATCGGCTGCAGGATTGCTGTGGTGTTCATCGGCAGAAATTTGATTTGTATAGCCTTTAGGTCCCTGATGTGGTCATGTGCAGCTCAGTTATTCAAAAACAGCAGAGCTCTTCAATTTTGCTGCTCGAACCTTCTGTCCAGCTTGCGCACGTACGCTTCGAATAACTGCTGCGTTACCCACGCCTTCGTGTTAGCTTCATAGAGAACAGGCAGAGTCACTGCCCCCTTGAAACATCTTGGATGTTTCGACTTGCCTATTACTAGTAACGGAAGCTTCTCGCTGCCTGTCATGTTGCTGCCAATGAGGACAGTGAGCCACCACTCCTTGCTGTGCTGGCCGCTGTGGCAGGGGTCACCAGTAAATGCAAGCGTTTTCTCTGGAAGCAGCTTGTAGAATAGTCCAGTTTTATCACAGTTGAAAGTATCATCAGGTGTAAACACCTGAAGCAAGGACTGCGGCTTTCCATCTCGATATTCGGCAACAATAAAATCGTCAACGGCGCAGCTTTACCCGCCTTTCTTTTTGAACTTCAAGTCATTGTGGCTCTTGAAATTGCGAAGCCATCCATCGCTGAACTTGAAGTCCTTCACACCCATCTGAAGCGCGAAGACCTCCGCCTTTTGCTTCGGGATGTCTCCTGACATCGGGATCTTCTTAGCGGTGACACTGAGTCACACGAAGAGCGCTTCCTCGAGCTTCGGGTAAACACACTGGCTCGCATTTCTTCTTTCCAGCTCTGGTTGATTTGGGAACCACTTCCAAGATCTTCGCCTTGTTTTTGATGAAGTCCGAAACAGTTTGTTTCAAAATTCCGAACTCCCTTCCCTCCTCTGCCTGCGACAGACTGCGTTCCACCTGTTCAGTGATGACGGCTTACTTCCCCATCGTGAGCCTACGAGGGGGCTCTGTGCGCTTTGAAGGTGTGGACCAAGACGAAGGAGCAGTCCGTGCCAACACAATAACATGACAAACACAATAACACACCCAAGGCGGCGTCGCCAACGCTTGACTTACCACAAGGAGCCCCGACGCGCAGCCTGCGGTGCCACGCGCCGAGGACCCACGCTAGAGACAACCGTTCGCAGCAAGCGCCACGCCAGAGTCCTTCAATGCTTTACTGGTCACGAAACTTCGGCGCTAGTTTCATATAGGGTCTGCGGGCGCCACTACTGGCGCCACCGTCGCACTGAGGGGATCCAGCCGCCGCACGTGCGGCATATTTGCCAGCTTTTGGCATGAAAACGCTCGCTGCTTCTGGTCTCTGCGCGCTGGGGTTTTTTTTTTTTTTCTTTTCGTAGTTCTTAGCGATGAATCGGCCAATTATTGTGTATACCACCTGCCTCCAATGGGGTTTTATTTTTTCGAATAAATCGCCGCAGACCTCGGCCACGAACGACAACTGCTTTTGCGTCTTTGGGCGCAAGCGCTGCGCCGTGTTTACCGATTTTAAAATATCTTTTGTTTGTTTCCTTCAAGAAAACTTTGTAACCACAATACATACGGTAGCTCCGTAGCTGCGGACTGCTGCGGGCCTATCAATAATGCAACGAAAAAAAAAAAAAAAAAACTGAAAAGAAGCAGGTACGCGTCCTTCAGAGTAGGCTTTTAATAAATCTGTTGAGTGCTCTGAAATGCGCTGAGCACCCAGATACCCCAGTAATATTCTCTTTTTGATGAGGTGGTACAGTAACATTTAAAAGCGCTGCATAAAGGGAAAGGATCAAAACGCGAAATGATGCATGTTGCACTGTGTGTCTTTCCGCGAACCCGCTTTTCAATCCTTGCAAAAAAGGAAGCGCAAACTTTTATCACATGCTACAAAAATAAATTTCAATATTATCAAGGGAGACAAAAGAGCGTGGTGCAGCGTACAAAAATTTATTGTTTGCGCTTTGATGTGTAGCACACGGACGAAACAGAATATTGCCACGCAACAAAGACAAACGTAAATTTCTACTGAATGAAGTTTATTAAAGCGAACTCATGCTCTGCAAAAGACTAGAAGGAAACGCAAATGTCAAAGAAGCAGTCCGCAGCGTGGCCTGCACAGAAGACATCGATAAAGTGAGTCACGCGGCATTTGCTATGCATGAATTGCTCTCGGGACGTCATTTATTTTCGATCCATGAAAATAGGGTCGAGAATATTTTCGAGCAAACAAGAAATCAAGTTAGTGACAAGGTGACAACCTTTCTATATCAACAATATTGCCCGACGCGACGTACAAAAAAAAGAGCAAACGGGCGCTTCAGTTGGCACTTCACCAGTTTAACCTTGGCGAGAGGGCTGGTAAATTCATCTGTCTGGCACGCCGAGTCCGAAGTGCGCGTTGGCCCCTCGCCGACAAGATCTGTGGGCAGTGCAAGATCTGCAAAACAATTTCAAAAATCGTTTCGAATACCGCATTTTCAGCTCACACACTCCTTCGAAATTTCACCGATTTAATCACTGCACGGGCAAGAAAGTTAAAACAACATTGGACGTAAACTCACCTTCATCACACGACGCGGCACCCGATGTGCCTGGTTTGGCGTGAACTTCTGTTTTACGGGCACATGAGGACGACTCACGACGTCGCTTCGCTGGGGACCTTCTTGTCAGGGTCCGTGACCGCTGCTTCGGCTTCGTCAAATACGCTGGCAAGCCGTCAAACTTCCTTGGAATGGCACAAGGCTTTAGAAGGGGCTTGTCGCGCGGAAGTGACACTTTTTCGCCATTCACCACAAATTCATCTGCGCGGACGATGTCGCTGTCATCAAAATGCTTCTCGCACACTCTCACATACTTAGAGTCGAAGGAAAAGTCGCCCGTTTCTTGCCTTGGAAAAAAGCGCTTCCGTTTCTCGCGCAGCACGCCGTCGCTGGGTAAACAGAACAAGGAAACTTTTTCTGTTCTGCCCTTGTACCCGGAAGGACATCCCGGGACACAACACGTGTTCGGCATCGTCGCTGCACTAACGCCGCATCACAACAGCACGATATGCACGTTTCCCACACAAAGCAAACAACTCACAGCGTCGTTCGAGCCAGCGCAACGCCACCCCACCAGCCCGACGAATCCCCTCAGCGAGATGGTGGCGCCACCGCGCGGCAACCCAACGCATCATATGAAGCTCTCCCATTGAGTTACGGAGCAGTTTCGTGACCAGTAAAATTGAAGGACTCTGGCCACGCGCAGAAGAGACTCGCTCAACCCTCGCCCGCCGCCAAGGCTTCCTTTGTGCCAGGGGTCACCGCTGGTGCTACATTCTACTAACCATAATGGTGATAGTGGTGCTCAATGCAAACACAACGCCATCTGCCACCCGGTGGCCCTGCTGCAAAATGTTGTAGGCAAGTGTGTTCAGATTTTGGTGCACGTTAAAGAACCCCAGGTGGTCAAAATTTTCTTGAGCCCTCCACTAGGAGTCTCTCATCATATGGTGGTTTTGGCACGTTAAGGGGAGATGCGAGTCGAAAAATCGCGTTTTTAGCGAAATTTCTCGTATTTCTGATTTTTATTGCATTGTAATCTTCAAACCTTCTTCTTTCATCTGTGAAAATTTCAAAACTAAATTCGAACCGCAAAATGCAAAAAAAAAAAATGTGTATGAAGGCGTCTTTGACTGTGCGCTGCTCCCCGTCGCAGTGCCGCCCGCCATCGCGATCGGTTGGGAAAGTTGCGTCCGGCCTTCTTCTTACAGCTCCGACGACCGCCACTTTCGTACGTGGGCAAAAAAAAAAAAAAAAAAAAAACTAGGCCCTTTTATCACATGGTTCAAGCTGTTTGAAACGCGCGGCACCCTAAGCCGCATCGCCATTGGCTACCGAGTCATTGTCAGCTGTGTTGGTGGCGGCCATCGGCATTTGGTCCGTCTGCTTTTCTGCGCGTCTAGGCATATTTCCGCGATGACAAGCCCGAAAAAGTGGAACATGAGACCGCAGAAGGTTCGAACGAAGCACAAGTTCAAGGGAAGGCGGCGTTAAGCGCCCCGAACGACGGCGACGAACGAGAACGCGCCTACGTGTGCTAGGCCTGACGGCGGCATCGACGAGTGCGCGAGCGACAGTGGCTGCGATGAAGGGATTGACGCTGCGCTTTCTTTCGTCAGTGCTTCAGAAAAGAAGCTCGGCTTCTTCGAAAAAGACGAAAGACAGCGCGATGAGGTTTGTGCAACGACAGTTTTGTGCGACACCCTCTTGCTGACGGCACTTGTGGCAGGTGCGGCATGCCCTGCTTGCGGTATTCAAAAACTTGCCGTTCGGGAGCCGGCAGAAAAGCGCAAGGGACTTTCGTCGCTCCTCGAACTTCATTGCGAAAACAGCGAATGCTCAGCGACTGTTCTTTCGTGCTCCTATACGTCACTGCGTGTTACGGCGGACGGCAGCAGCCGAGTGAGCCAACGGTACGACAGTGGGAGCTCCCGAGATAGTTTCGCTGTAAATGTGAAGGCGGTGGTGGCTGCACGTGGTGTCGGCATTGGGCATGAGCAATTGTCGAGATTTTGCTCCATTATTGGACTCCCAAAGCCAATGCACCACCGAGGATTTTTTTCGATAGCAAAGAAGGTGCACACCGCTGCCATGGCAGCTGTGAGTGAAAACTTGCGCCGATCCGGAGAGTTGACGAAAGAAGTAGCAGGCGAAACTGATGTGGCTGTTATGTTCGACGGCACTTCGCAGAAGAGGGGCCACAAAAGCCACAACGGGATTGGCGTAGTTATCTCCTTAGATACTGGCCTTTGCTTAGACTTCGAGGTCATATCAAATTACTGCCTGACATGCAGTAGGCACAAGGATATGGGCCCAGACGAGGAAGTGTGGCAGGCATTCCATGGCCCAGTCTGTGAAAAAAATGCAGACTGTTCCTCCCATGCCATGGAAACGGAGGCTGCAAGCGCATTTGGCAGAGAACATTGACTTATGACACCCCACTGCATTTCATGACATTCTTGAGTGACGGTGACAGCAAAGCATATAGTGCAGTTGCAGAGTCAAAAGTCTATGGTGCTGTCAATATAGAAAAAGAAGACTGCACTAATCATGTGGCCAAGAGACTTGGCACCGCGCTACGGAAGCTGCATGTGCCATTACCACGAGGGCAGAAAATGAGAGCCAGCCATTCAGAAGCTCCAAACATACAATCAGATTGCCATAACAAGCAACAGGGGGAGTGTACGGGATATGTACACTGCAGTATGGGCTTCGTACTTCCACTCATGCTCTACTGACAATGCTCGCAGCCACAAGTTTTGCCCTGCAGGAACGGAGTCGGGGTGCAAACATCAACGCGCTGAAGCACTTGGTGAACCTGCACCACGCCACACACCTCTCCTGACAAAAGCACAGGGATTGGCTGTTTTGCCCATTTATAAGCGGCTAATGGATGAGAAGCTCCTTGCTCGATGCATCAAAGGGAAAACCCAGAACGCATCAGAATCCCTGAACAGCAAAATTTGGCTACTTTGCCCCAAGACAAAGTTTGTCTCCCGAACAGTTGTCGAGACTGCCGCAGCTATGGCAATCCTGTGGTTCAACAAGGGTCATGCTACTTTCGAGCACATCCTGGAAGAGCTCAACATACTGCCATCTAAAGATCTAGTTACTTTCAGTGATTCCCACGATGCGAGGCGCATCAAGAGAATATCCGAGCGTCTGACAGCAGAAGCAAGGGCCCACCGTCGTCGTGGAGTGAAAAGGGCACGGCTAGAAGAGAGTGCTCGCAAGGACCGTGAGGGCACAACCTATGCTGCAGGACAGTTCTAGTAACTTGCAGTGTTTTTCAAAGTTCTGTTGAACATTATGGCCAAAGATTATGCATTTCTAACAACTCTGTGATAAAAAAAAAAAAAAAGGTTTCAAACTTTCAAATGCGTTTTTCTCTTTTTGCAGTTTTGTGTGATCTGTGCTTCTTATACACGCTAGTTCGTATACTTAGAATTGTCATACCTCTCTGAAATTTTGCACATAGCATGATGAAGGCCCATAGAGTGCAAGTATCTATTCAGGTTGTCAGTGCTGCTTGATTATGTTTTTCAAAATTATACATAACATTGAAAGCCCTTGGCAACTAGAGCCATAGTAAATTTTTCTATTTTATTATTGTATTTCACCTTTTTACACCCAAAATTTATATAGTTTTACAGTTCCAAAGGATCATAGTTAGCTATATCTGCATGCTTTATCTCAAATTTTTATAGGTCAGAATTGTTGCATAACAATGGCCATAATTTTGCAGTATTTGACCTGCAGAAAGAAAACCAAGCAATCTACATGAAAATAAATGACCTATTTGAAAAGAGGAGAAAAAAATCTGTTAGCATGCCAATTTGTGTTAAATTCAGACTCTTATTAAAGAAAATCGTTTTTCGAGTAGCATCTCCCCTTAAACCCCACATCTCAATCAATCTACCGCTCGGTGGTTGTAACCGGAAATGAGGCTTATGGGCGATAATCGTGCGCTACGCGGCACAACTTTACAGAGAGTGTCTGCACCCCCACAAGCTGCAGAGGGAACGCGACTTGCGCAAACTGTAGCTCCAAGGAACACCTATCTAGCAATTGTACTGTTGCAACCCGCTGTGCGAATCGTGAAGGAGACCATCCCGCCTACTTGTGATCATGCCCATCATGGAAAAAGGAAAAACAAATTCTTCAACTTAAAGTTAGATTGTCTTTTCAAGAGACGCGCCAGCACTTCTCCCTCCATAACAAGTACTCTCCTTCCTTTGCAGATGTGATGCGCCAGAGCGCCGCACCACATCTTTCCGCATGTGCGAGTGTCGCACGAGGTGTGACCGCGATAGCATCACCTGCGCTCAAGGCTGAAGTAGCCTGTGCTGCTCCGCCTCCTGCCAATCAGGTTCAGCAGACTTCAGAGTCTTCTGGACCCCGGACCACTGCACCTGAAGTTATGTCCGAAACGTCTGTGAATATGCCTGCTGATCAGGCACCATTCACCACCTCGCAGGAGGTGATGGATATAAGTCCCACTCCTCCGGCGTCAGACGTCGAAGGATAGGCGATATAAGTCCCACTCCTCCGGCGTCAGACGTCGAAGGATAGGCGTAACTCTTTGGAGAGTGCCCAGAAAGAAAAACGGCGAATTACGGGGCCCCCAAAAGGCCCTGCAACCTGAAATAACACTTCCTGTGCACACGGCACCACACATCCTTAATATGACACATATAATACAATGGAACGTTAGAGGCCTGCTGAGGAACCTTGGCAATATCCAAGAACTTTTACACAAACATATGCCAAAAGTGCTTGTGTGCAAGAAACACATTTAAAATTAAGACACACCAACTTTCTACGCAATTACGTTTTTTTTCGAAAGGACCGAGATGATGCTATTGCCTCATCCGCTGGTGTTGCCATAATAGTTAATCAAGGAAAAGCCTGTACGCATTTACTCTTTCAGACATCCCTGGAAGTGGTAGCTGTCCGAGCTGTCATCTTGTACAAATTGGTAACAATTTGCAGTATTTACATACCTCCACACCATCAACTGAATGAACACGAGTTTCAGTCGCTTATAGATGAACTTCCAGAACAGTATCCCGTCCTAGGGGACTTTCATGCTCATATTAGCCTATGGGGTGACTCTCGCTGCAATGCGCTAGGCCACCTTAATGAACAGTTTCTTTGCTCTTCTGGTGCCTGTCTCCTCAATAGAAAAAAGTCAACATAGCCTGGCTAATAATACTTACTCATCGATAGACCTCAGCATTGTCTCTCCATCGCTCCTACCGATACTCACATGGAAAGTCATAAGCAATCAATACGGAAGTGACCATTTTTCTATAATTATGAGTACCCTAACATCTTCTGAATGTCCTGCACAGGTTCCCAAATGGCTTATGGAAAAAGCCGATTGGGACCAATTTTATAAGCTGGCTAGCTTAAGTTGGACTGACGTATGCGGTTCTAGCATAAATGCATCTGTAGAGTTCCTTACTACTTTTCTTATTGAAGCTGCGGCTAAATGTGTTCCGCAAACATCTGGACTACCCAGAAAACAGCGCGTTCTCTAGTGGAACAGTGAGTGTCTCAATGCGCGCAAAAAACGAAAACAAAGCATGAAAGCGTCTTCGAGACTCCCCCGACCACCGAGAACCTTGTCAATTTTGAAAACATCAAGTCGCAAGGCAGGAAAGCGCATCGGCAGGCCAGAAGGCAGAGCTGGCAGAAGTTTCTGACAACTCATATACACATGAGGCAAGAGTCTGGAGCATGGTCAGTAGGGTAGTTGGGCGAGAAGCACATCCTCTTCCTCTAGTAAACACACAAGATAATGGTTTGGAAGACCCAGCGAACTCCCTCGGTGCACACTTCGAAGAGGTCTCCAGCTCAACTCATTACAGTCCCGCATTCCAACGTTACAAAGCAAGAACAGATAAACAAAAAATAGAACGAAATCCACAATTAATGTCGCATACAACGAACCTTTCGTCGTAGCAGAGCTAGAAGCATCGCTAAATTGCTGTAACAGGACCGCCCCAAGCTCCGACCGTATAGTGTATGAAATGCTGAAACGTCTGCCCCCTGAAACCCCGAAAAAACCCTCCTTTCCTTTTTTTTTATAATGCTGTGTGGTTTTCCGGAGAGATCCCTTCCACCTGAAAAGAAGCCATCATTATTCCAATTTTTAAACTGGGTAAGGACCCATCTTTAGCATCAAGTTACAGGTCCATAGCATTGATGAGTTGCCTGTGCAAGGTCTTGGAGAAAATGATAAACAGGCGACTGATGCATTTCCTTGAAACAAATAGCCTACTTGACCCATACCAGTGTTGGTTTTGGGAGGCTAAATCCACTACTGACCACCTTGTCTGCATCGAGGCACAAGTTTGTGATGCTTTCATTCACAAATAATTCTTTCTGTGTTCCTAGATATGGAGAAGGCCTATGGCACAACGTGGCGTTTTGGCATACTCCGAGACCTGTCACACCTAGGTGTGCGGGGCAGAATGTTGGCAATAATTGAAAGCTGCCTGTCTAATCGAACATTCCGTGTTCGAGTGGGCACTGTGTTGTCCCGTACATTTGTTCAAAAAACAGGAGTGCCGCAAGAAGGGGTATTGAGTTGTACACTTTTTATAGTGAAAATGAACTCCTTGCCCCTCATTATCTCATGAAAATATGTTTTATTGTACATACGCTGACGATGTGCAGGTCGGTTTCAAGTGTGTGAACGTGAGGTTCAATTAGGTTTGAACAAGGTCTCTCAACGGGCAGATGAGAATGGTATTAAACTGAACGCGCAAAAGAGTACCTGCATCCTGTTCTGCCGGAAGAGGGGCGTTCATCCCGATCCTGAGCTTGACCTGCGTGGTAAACGTCTGAGCGTAAGTTTTTGGGCCTAATATTAGGCGCAAAACTCACCTTCATACCGTATCAAGTATTTAAAGAACAGGTGCTTAAAGACAATGGATATTTTGAAAGTGTTGTCAACGCACTACATGGGGTAGTGACAGGAAATGCCTGATGGATTTGTATAGAGGCCTCGTACGCACGCGCCTAGATTATGGTGCTGTCACCTATCAGTCTGTGACCCCATCAGCCTTAAAGATGCTCGCCCCTGTCCACCATCTAGGCATTCACCTTTCTATGGGTGCCTTTCAAACTAGCCCCGTAGAAAGCATGTATGTAGAATCAAATGATTGGTCACTACATCTGCAGAGATGTTACATGTCCTTTACATACTATCACAAGATTAACGCAGACGAAGAACATCCCACTCGCATCATAATTAATGATGTGTCCAATGCCTTGTTCAACAACCGTCCTTCACTGAGACAGCCCTACTCGCTCCGTGTGAGGAGCCTCGCTGAAGAAACAGGCGTGCCACTTCTAAAGTATGGGTTGATGGCTCCCGCAGCATATCCACCGCCGTGGCAGTGGCAGATAATTCACTGTGATGCATCCTTCGTGGAAGTTACGAAACAAGCACCTACTGCACACATCCGCACACACTTCCTCGAACTTCAACATAAATACACTTGCCCGGAATTCTTTACAGATGCGTCAAAGTTTCGTACTGGTGTGTCCTATGCAGCTGTTGGCCCATCCTTTTCAAAATCTGGTATTCTGCACCCGCAAACAAGTATCTTCACTGCAGAAGCCCATGCGATATCTGTGACCGTCAAGCATATCACGGAATTACAACAGCAACGTGCAGTTGTGTACACAGATTCGCTGAGTGTTGTGACAGCTTTGACAACGCTGAAAAAACATGAAAATTCTGACCTTGTATCGCTTTACTCTCTCTTATGCACAATTTACATCCCGACTGTGCTGGGTGCCTCAAACTGTGCTGGGTGTGCTGGGTGCCAGGGCACCGCGAGATCGCTAGAAACATAGTGGCGGGCCAGCTTGCTGGGTCTCTGCACGACCACACACCCGCAAATACATCCCTGGCCTTCCCTGCAGTTGACATGAAATTCTTGCTTTGACCAGAGCTCGGAGCGTTCTGGCAGCGCCGGTGTGATAGGCAAATGGATAATAAATTGCATGTTATCAAACCGAGACTTGAAAATTGGCCAACAGTATTCAGATCCCGCTATACACAAGTTACACTTACAAGGTTACAAATAAGACACACTCACTCAACATATCCACACCTTTTGTATGGTGGCGATCCGCTATTTTGTGAGAAATGTGGAGAACAACTTACGGTTCGGTTCTCCACATCCTTGTGTAGTGCAATGAGCTAGATGCTCTGAGAAACAATGCTTCCCTACCAACAGCAGCTGCTGCTAAGCATCCTCATCGGTAGGGATCCGCTTTTTAAAGTCGAATCACTGTTGACATTTTTAAATGATATACATAGCTTTTAACCCGTATACTGGACTGATCCATAGCATGACCTCACTACTGAGGTTGTGGCTGCGTTGGCTACATCTTCAGCATAGTTTTATTGCCTCGACAATTCGGTTTCAAGTTTCACTGTACCTGTTTTGCATTGTCATGCTTCTATGTTTTTACCCGCATAAGCGTGAGGAATTTTAAGGCCCCTGTACAGCCACATACCACATCATTGTTCACATCTGTCTACTGAAATAGTGCTCTTTGGCCATCAATTGGCCCTTGCGCCATTAATTCCTACACATCATCATCATCATCCTCCAGGATTGGAAGTTAGCTGCTCCAGATTGGAGAAGTGAAATTTTCCATTTTGGAGCAAAGTGCTCCAAATAAAAAATTTTGCTGCTCCAAAGTGCTACAAATTTGCTGCTCCGAAAATTGCTCCAAATTGGAAAACCTCGGTGGCATTACTGCTTCATGGGAAACCCGAGTAGAAATAACTTTGTCCCATTCATATTGGAGCAGGATTCCATTTTATCATGCCAGTTTTGCAGAGGATCGTAATTCTTTTTGAAAGGCTTCTCTTGTTTCAAGTGCGTGCTTTTGCGAATATTGTGCATTGCTTAGGCAAGCTCTGACTGCTTATAATACAGAGCCAGGGAGCCAACCCATAGGAACGCATTTATCTTCGATTCACGAACTCTGTGCGAAAGGCATTATTTTAATTGATTTAGATGTGGAGGTTAACGTCCCAAAACCACCTTACGATTCGGACACCATCGTGGAGGGCTCCGGAAAGTTTGGCCACGATGCCGTGTACAATCCTTTGCGCACATTTTGTCTTTTGGCGGAGCGAAAAACCCTTTTCAGGGCAACTGCGCAGTTCCGCTGGAAAATTTCTTAGAGTGTGGGGTTATAAAAAGCCAGCATGACGTTCAAGAAAGTGCATGAATCACACACACCTTGTTGCTCCAGCCATACCAGCTGTATTGTGTAAATCCATCTCTTGCGGGCTTTTACACCATTTTACATAAGTCGGCCTAAAGTCTGATAATCACCCACAGTTGTCTTGTGCATCGTTTGGGGTGACGATGGAGATAACAGTGCACAGCAGACATCATGGGAACCTTTCTCTGGAGCTGTGCTGGCTTCTAGGAGAGTGTTGAAAAGAAAAGAAGAAAGTGGCATTTGTACGACTGCTTGCTGATGTCCAGGGGAGCGAAATGCACATAGAAAGGAAGGAAGGTGTGAATGTTCATAGAGACAAAGCAAGTTCAGTACTAAGAAAAGGCCAATTGTGAAAGTTTCATTAGTGATAGGTCACGTCTGAGCTTTGGGTGTCGATATAAAGTGCACAGTACAGACTGTCCTTAATGTGAGTCTCCACTATCTGGTACAGTCTAGACAATGTGTCACCAGAGTCGTAGGTATCCTAGCTATAGGTGGTGCCACGTTATAAGCAAAATATTCTTTTCTAGCAAAAGTACATTAACCGTATTCTAGCAGTTTCTCTGCGGCCAGTCATCGCACCGCGAGCTGAGCCGTTGGGTTGCCTAGCAACCACTGCAGCTGGCAGTGCCATCTGGCATAACTTTGGAGAAGGAGCCGGTAAATCTTTATTGGTACAGCAGACGGAAAGCCGGCATTGTATCGTATACATAGGCGGGACGACTCAATTGGATTCACCGGCACATATGGAAAGTGATATGGAAGTTCTCGGAAGAGAACGGTGCTCTGAGATAGGTAACAGTTCACTTGAAGTTGTAAAATACTATGTCTACTTAGGACAGGTGGTAACTGCATAGCTGAACCACGAGATTGAAGTAACTAGAATAAGAATGGGGTGGAGCACACTTGGCAAGCACTCTCAAATCATGACTGGTAGATTGCCACTATCCCTTACGAGCAAGGTATATAACAGCTGCATCTTGCTGTTGCTTAGCTATGGAGCAGAAGCATGGACTTACAAAGAGGGTTCAGCTTAAATTGAGGACGCAGCGAGCGATGAAAAGAAAAATGATAGGTGTAACCTTAAGAGACAAGAAGGCATAGTAGATCAGGGAACAAACCGGGGTTAAGAATATCGGTCAAAAAGAGGCAATGGACATGGGCGAGGCATGTAGCGTGTGGGCAAGATAATCGCTGGTCATTAAGGGTAACTGACTGAATTCTCGGAGAAGGCAAGCACTTGTAGTACCAGAAAATTAGGTGGGCAGATGAGATCAGGAAGTTTGCAGGTATAAAGTGGCAGCAACAAGCGCAGGACCGAGTTGACTGGCAGAACATGGGAGAGTTCTTTGTCTTGCAGTGGAAACAGTCAGGCTGATGATGATAATAATGGAAAGTGACTGAGAAACTGAAACGCGTGCATTGTGTTGTTTTCCGACTGTCTCTGTAGGAGATTGTCTGATTGCGACAATACCGGTTGTACAAAATCATAAACAAGTGAGCGTGCAGAAAAACAAGCCAAACAATAAGCCAGGTTTTTCAAAGGCTGCAAGAATGCAAAATATAATGAGCAAGTAGCCGCATGCATCCAAGAATTGGTGTATGTTACCGGGAATTAGCCTATCATAAATTTATAAATGTTGAAAGTCCAAGAATCCCCCTTGACGACAAAATGAACGCAGGAAAAACTCCAAACAAAACACTCTCCTCTCCTCGATTGTGCCGACTCCTGTGCTTAGAATTGAAGGACACAGAAGCACTGTCGAACAGTGACCAAAATTGTGCTTGATTCAAGTTGTTCGGCAGAGGCACAATGTCAAACATGGCAAGTGTCATTAGAGTGTTGCAGTTTGTTAGTCGAGCAACAACTCAAGAACATGAAAGGGGACAAATCTGACACATAATATTACAGTGGAAAACGAGTCTATCGCATCTCTGGGTAGAAGTGCTTGGACGCACGTGTGATGCAAACAGCCCTACCATATACAATCGACCCTCGTTAACTGAAACTTGATGAGACCGCTGAATTTTGTTTGAATTATCAATTATACGTTTTCAGATAGATGACTCTGGGCGAGATGACACCACACATTATGATCAGGCATTCATTTTATCACATTTAAAAATTTTTCAAGTATTGTTAAACCCTAACTGCACTCAATGAACAGAGGTGTAAGGTCCACAAGTTTATTGGGCATTTACTCCTGATCAGACCTTTTAAAGAAATTGTGAATGGCCAACTGCTTCTTTGCTGTAGGTATGTGCCTTGAGCAGAAAGCTCTCTACACCAGTTGAGAAGCATCACAGTTAAACATAAGTGTGCTTCATTTCTAACATTTGTTTACTAGCAAATCCTTCTTTCTTGCAGGCCTGAGGTGCTTACTTTTAATTTCTAGACTGTTACGATTATATAAGCATGCAAATTTTTAAATATTACTGGAAAAGCAGCAGATATTTTCTGGTATGGAACAGCAAAAAGTATGAATTAACCGAATGATGGAGTTTTAATTAAGAGGCCTTCAGATACATTGAAAGAATAGAGGGCCAATCAAAACATTGAATTTTGTTTGAATAAACTGAATGTATGAATTATCAGAGTTTGAATTATAAAGAGTCTACTGTAAGTGGCGTTTCATCACGACCACTGCCTGAACTAAAGCACATCGACGGCTCCCGCTGAGGAGCATGCATTTGCACTGAAAGAAATGATGGATGCGTTGGTAGCACTGATATACTTGCCCTCGCTTGCACGGTTTGCCTCCCAACACTACAGTCAGATTTTCTGGACCCTCAAAGGACCGTGAAAACATCCAGTGAATCGGGCAGTCCTGTAAAACGAATACAAGCGAAGACACACTTTTTTTTTTTAATAGGTATATTTCGATGATGGAGAGGGTCACGGCAGGAGTACAGGATTCTCATTGCAATTGAGCAAATGTATCGTTTAGGCGCTCTGAAAAGAGTCGTTTATATTGAAAGAAAAAAGATAGTTGTGGCCGGCACTACTGCATCAGTAAACACTAGGCACAAAAAGAAAAAAAAAAGTTCAGCTATTGTAGTTTGCACAGCCTTTCACTTGCCTGTAATGGTGTCTAATTTCAGCTAATGCCATGCTGTCGCTGTAGACCAATGACTGTGTCGGTGCTCACGTCGACTCCAAGGTCATTGCCTGTGTAGGCGCTCTCTTTGATGTCGGTGTTGGAGTCGAAATTTTCCGGAACTTGACGAATGATTTTGTCATCGGTCGATTCCACACACAGGTTAAGGTCTTCGTCACTGTTGGCGAAGCCCTCAAAGGTTATCCCGTCTGGAATCGAAACACCGGCAACGTGGAGATGGTCCGCAGGTGGGGAAGTTCGACGTACACGCTTTCCACTCTGGGCGAGATGGCTGCCTCGGCGTCTAGTATGAAGCTCGTGTGGCGAAAACAGTTGCGCAGGGTCTGTTGTGTTAACCACCTTCAGTGAGTCTGCAAGCATGCCGACAGCAGGCTATAGGTATACAGGCTGGAAAGGTTTTAAACCATAGGTAATAACTTGTCCTTTTTCGCTGTGGGAGTGCAGGCTGCACAGTACGAAGCAGCAGCTGTGGCCACAGGTTTGACTAATATACGGTGGGAAACGGATTGGCGTGCGCTGCATTGCGCCATTTGCTGTTTCAAGGGTACAACAGCTGCGGTGCTTGGGTGAGGGTACAAAAAATACCGAAATGGCAGCGTCGATACTGATTTCGAGTTGGCCATGGAGTCTGTGGTTAGCGGTAAAATGTCCGGAATATCGGACGGCGAGAGCTATAAATGTCTGGAATTGTTGACTTTTTAATACAATTACTTTATGGCAAGCTTGACAGTGTCGCAGATGAGTCCGGAAAATCAGCCATGTCCGGAATTTCGGACGTCCGACTTTTTAATACAATTACTTTATGGCAAGCTTGACAGTGTCGCAGATGAGTCCGGAAAATCAGCCATGTCCGGAATTTCGGACGTCCGAGAAATCGGATGTTGACTGTGGTTGTAGCAGTCGCGCCCCTTCAACGCCACTACCTGGGGCATAAGAAATACTTTGACATTCGGCTGCTAGAAGCTTCTGGAAGATCAATTGCATGTTTCCGTAGTGATTTATCGATCTACCAGCTTTTTTTTTTTTAATGAAGCAATGTCTACTTGATCAGATTTGACACTCATGTGGCTTTTCCTGAGGGTGTATAGTACATGTTTCAGGCATATCTCGCCAGTCATGGTAGTGGTAATGGCCATCCTGAGTGGTGGGAAGTTGTGTGTTTGTAGTGAACATTGTTCGGGATTCAGAGGAATGCAAGTGAACTTGTGACATAATGAAGACTAGCCTCGTTTTTGTTTTTTTGTGTTGCAGGGAAGAAAGCGAAAGCGTTCTTCAGCTTAAAGGACTCACACCGACTGGGACTCTGCCATTGGGAGCCCTTTCTGGCGGCAAAACTTCTCTGCGCAATGGTGAGCAACTTTATACTGTAATTACTCGCATAATTTGTGCACCCCTAATATTGCCACATTCTTTCCTCAAGTTTTGCTACTGCCTCGTTGCACTGTCAGTAATTCTCAGTTCAAACCACGCCTGCAGTGTTTGAAAAGTTTCAGGACTGTAGTAGATAGTTTTGTTAAGACTACGCTCAATTCGCGAACATTACAGATTATTCTGGAACTTATGTGGCCACTAGCGATAACGATAGAATATTCGACGGCACGTGCTTTACCGCTTGTCCGCTGATCGCCGCTATCAGTGCCAGTGTCTTGCTGTAATCCAACTTTCCTGTTAGTGGCCACAAGCTCAACCCAATAACCAGTTTAACCTGAACACCCAGTTTGTTTCCTTGATCAGCGTCACGCCTCCTGACAATATTTTGCCAGCTTTACTAGTCCCTTCTTCTGAGGACTTCCCCTCAACTAGACTCCATAGAATACCACACCCAAACACTCAAACCTGTTGACAGATCGCCGGAACTGCTTGAGCGCTTACTCTCACTCTCTACCACCGTGAGAATGCACGCTCGCATCATAGGCCAGACAACCTTCCACATTGGAGGCGCACGAGGGCCTGTCACCCTGTCGTGCCAACTCTTCGTCTTGTTTTCTGCGCCCCGTTCCAACACACTCTTGGTTCATTTCGCAAGGTTAGGTTTTGCTATCTGTTTGTCACATTTATCCTGTTTCCTTGCGATGGGCCACAAAACTTACATATACAATGAAATTCCATTTTCTGTTACAAAGTTTGCCGAAGAAAAGTGAACTGTGCCGCTGCTAAACACTTGAGCGTGAAGTTCTTTAACGTATGACAATCGGCGCGATCAGTACAAGAGAAAGCAGAGTAGTTCATGCTTGCTAATACAAGTTTCCTACCGTTGAAGGCCTTTTCAATTGTGTGCAAATACTTAGGTCCCCCGGTATCGCAGTGTCATGGGATTTACCGCAAAAACCCGAATATAGGTCGACCCCCCCCCAAGCTTTGAATCTCTGAAAAAGAAAATTTTTAAAAATTGCAAAGTATTGTGGCGCAGCCTTAACGCGGTGAATATGCAACACAACCAGCTGCACTGTGGCGACATTTTTTTTTATTTGAACACGAATCCTATGTAGTTAAGGGAAGACACCAGTCTTGGAATGAAAATTTGTATTATTGTAGAGACTGTACTGAAATTAGGTGTGTATATGTATTTCTTCCTCATTTAAAAAAATATACTTAGTTTTAATGTACACTGACTTGGTAAAATTTCGGGCGCACACAGTGGATGGGAGAACAGAAGACTAGGAGACAAACAAGCACGCTTTTTTGTCTCCTAGCCTTCTGTTCGACCGTCCACTGTGTGCGCACCGAAGTGTTACCAAGGATGTCGTCAAACCAGCTCGCTCAACTTTCCATTTTATTACAGTGCACCAACTAGTTATCAAATTGTGAGAGCATAAGTGAAGTCTAATTGTGAGATTTTTTACGGGCCGTTAAGGGGCTCTTTCCCTCAGAAAAAATGTGACGCGTCTGTTACCCCAGCCAATGGAAGACTGGGAAAGGCGCGCTTGAAAAGCGCACTGTGTGAGGGCTAATCGGCGATATGGAAACCACCTTCAGAAAACCCGCGACAACAGCCATTCCACTTGAGAGATGCCATTTGGAAATGGCGCAAATTGTACACAAAGAAAACAGCTTTAAATCAAGCATAAGATGGCGGCGTGGCATGTTTGAACAAATTTTGTCCTTTTGGGGGCATTTCAGTGTGACCAGGGTGCATTGAAAGCTTATTTTATCACGTTTTCCGACCGAATTCAGTGTTAGCAATTTGAGAGTAGGTACTCAGAAATAGAATCGCCCTTGAAAATAAGCTTTGCAAACAATCGATTTTCTGACCATTTTTGACCGTTCTAAGACCTTTAGAATGTTCCAAGACCCTTGACCATTCTGAGACCCTTCTTAAATGCCAGAAAGCCACAAAATGTTGTCAATCTGACTCGTCCAAACTTGAGTCTGAAGATGTTAAGTCTTACTAGTAAAGTCCCAAAGTGCATCGTCCTCCGTTCCATCCATGGCGTTACTTATGCAGTGTTTGCGGAAAGCCGGAAGTACGCGTCCTCAGTGCAAAGCTCTTCTGCTTCATAAATCGGCGCACCAACAATGGTGATCCCTTGAATTGCATCCTCGTGAGCCCAGGTTTGTGCGTTATCTCGAGAGCTATTACGCGGATGCATTCCGCTGTTACGGGTAGTGGCTTTACAAGCAGCTCCCAGACAAATTCGGCGAGTAGCATTTCAAATTTAGGGTGCACTGCAGTCAGTCCACGAAATGTTTTTTTTTTTTTGTTGCTGCAGGATGTGATGCGCTGCTTTTGGCTCCTCCAGTATTGAACGCTTTTGTGCGATGCACCGAATTCCTGTTGTGCCACCAGGTTGCCATGCACTTTGACATGCTCGATAACTTTTTTTTTTTTCATAACTCTTTTGTTACTGCGTCAAAATGGTTGTTTCTCATACCGTATTTTTGCGCGTACAACCCGCCCCTGCATATAATCCGCACCCCAACTTTCAGCACACCGAGAAAGAAAAATAAAAATCCTCGCGTATTGCCCGCACATTTGATATACAGGAACGGCTGTACAAAGCTACTGCTCAAGCAACATAGCACATATGTAGACAGAAAAAGCTTTATTTAGCAAGCAGAATATGCTGTCTGCAAGGCCAGTCACAATTCACTCACTGTCGCTGCTCTCGCAAGAGCTATCACTTGAGCCGCAGTCCTCACTATTATGCACAAGGTCATCTTCGGTTCCATCTATGTTGTTTGTGATGCAGCATTTCTTGAAACTTTTTCGCACCATCTCACCTGGAATGGCCTTCCATGCCTCGACAATCCACTTGCAAAATAGGCAATATCGGGCCTTCGGACTCGTCCTGTCGGCGTCAAGTCGTAGCAGCCTTCGGCCATCCACTCGGCGTAATAGCGTTTGACATGCGGTTTGAAGGGCTTGTTAAGCGACACATCTAGAGGCTGCAACATTGACGTCATTCCACCGGGTATAACAACTAAGTCGGTGCCGTTGTGTGAAAGGCGGTCCTTCACTTCCTCAGTTGTGTGGCCGCGGAACGAGTCAAGAACGAGCATGGACCTCTTTGCGAGCATCGCACCGGGGCTCTTCTCCCATACCGTCTTGATCCAGTCTACGAACAAGTCATTGTTCATCCACGCATTCTCGTGTGCGCGCACCACCACACCGGCAGGCAAATGAACCTTTGGTAGAGTTTTCCTTTTCAAGATGACGTACGGTGAGGGCATGATGACGTCGGCGAGGGCACAAAGCAAGACTGTGATGCACAGTTTCGTGTTCCCGCGGGTCAGCACGCTCACCGAACTGCTGCCCGTCTTCTCAATCGTCGTGTCCAACAGCATTTCAAAATAAACAGGAGTTTCATCCGCATTGCCGATTTGCGAGAAAATGTAATTGTGCTGCTTTCACAGGCCAATTACATATCTCTGGTACATGAGCGGCTTCTCCTCATAAGAAGCCGGCAAGCGTTGACATATTGTAGTCCGCCGTGTGATTGAAAGCCCTTGCCGCTTCATAAAGCGGTGCAGCCATCCGCGGCTCACACGGAACTCGTGAGGTAGGCCTAGCTCCCTCGAAAGTCGCCGCGCTTCCACTTGGGCCATCTCGGTTGATACAGCGTGACCCCTGCTTCTCACATCTTCGATGAACTTTACTAGCTCCGTCTCCAGCTCAGGGTAGGCACCGGTCTTGGGGCCACGAAATGACCTACGATCGCGGTTGCGCGGCTTGTAGGCTCTCTTTCTTCTTTCTCCACAGTCGCACGCAGGACTCGTCCACATTGTGCCGTCTACCCGCTTTGCGATTTCCGAATTCCTCGGCGACGGCGATGATCTTAATCTTTTTCTGTGCTGTGAAGGCCTGCCGCAGTACGCTACTCATGGTGACAGAACAGATAGACTTAGGCTTGGCGAACGGGTCGAGATGTGGAGAACTAGCAGTACCAGCGAGGTAAAGAGCGCTCACACTCGGCGACAACTTGACAGCACTACCCCTTCTAGTACACTGTAACAGCACCCTGAAAACAACAGAACCGAAATGCATGCCTGCTACCGCGTCATAAAGTGGTACATTAATTTACTGATAATATCTCTATAGGCACTATAATATCTCATTTGCCTTGCTGAAATAAATACTGCTTTATTTATTATGGAACTTTCTTAGCACCACCTTTTCGGCAAGCCCTTTCCAAAAGTAAACATGGCGTCCGTGACGTAGGAACATGTGGAGGGTCACTGAGCGGCCGCGAACGTCCAAAAAATATACTTGTGGTGTGACAGTGAGATTTTACACTGAACAATCGAATTGTCTCTCCCCAAATGTTTTTCTAAACACTTCAACGATGCAAGCAAGCGAAACCAAGATCGGCCGCAAGCTACCGTGCTACTCGCGGAGCAACAGGAATTTGCGGAAGCCACCTCCGTAGCCTTCGCTACACTGTTAAGGGGCTTCACAGCACAACACGCTTTGCTACGAAGCAGCACTATAGGAAAAACCCCGCGTATTATTCGCACCTCCACTTTGCCACTGAAATTTTCGGGTTTCTGGTACGGGTTATGCGCGCATAAATACGGTATGTCCTGAGATCGTCTTTGCCTGTTTGAAAAGTACTCCAGCATGCATTGCAGTATACCAAACTTTGCACCATGAAATGCTCTTTGCAAAAAATATTTTAAAATGAACAAAAATGGGAAAAGTGGAAATTTCCATTGCCAACTGACAAACAGTAGAATAAAAAACACTATTTATGCAAAAATAATCAAAACAAAGAAAGTTCAGAATATACGTTTTGTGGATAAATGACCCAGGAACAGTATAAAAAATAATGAGTTTTGTACGAAATGTTTTTCTTCACATAGACCAACAAAATCGGAACCCTGGTGCTGCTTCGTTGCTCGTGCCATGCAGTGAATCATTGCATGTTTTTTTTTTTTTTGAGAGGCTAGTGTACTACAAATTTTATCAGTAAATTTTTGTTATCTTGTGATAAGAGCCTGCAGATGTTCCAATATAGGCTCAAATTCACGGATAACATTAAACAATTTATTGACGAAGGGTTCGTTGTAGGTGCCATATTCATTGATCTAACAAAGGCATTTGACACACTAGAACATTCTATTCTTCTGGATAAGCTCGAGTCTTTTGGTATTACTGGCCCAACTCTAAATCTTATTCGTAGCTACTTGTCTAACAGGCCACAAGTCGTATATCTTAATGGTCAATTTTCATCGACTAAATTAATTAACTGCGGTGTTCCCCAAGGTTCTATATTAGGTCCGTTGTTATTTCTACTATTCATAAATGACTTACCTAATACGCTTACGTTTTCTAAGTGTTTGCTATATGCTGACGACACGACCATTTACTCACCACATAAATCGCTGACCGCACTTCAAGACACACTTAATGCAGATCTTAACAACGTGCATTCATGGTGTAGAAATAACAAACTTCAGATTAATCCTACTAAAACAACTTTCGTACTCTTTCATAGCCCACAAACTGTGGTTTCTTCCTCCATAACTGTCTTGCTGGATAATTATACTTTACTAGCATCTGACAATGTTAAATTCCTTGGTGTTACTCTCGATAAACATCTTAAATACAATAGTCATGCCAATTCACTTATAAAAAGGGTTTCATTTGGTATCCACATTATCATTACAACACGTGCATTTTTTCAACCTCATGTTCTCATCTCACTTTATCATGCTTATATTAATAGCCATTTATCATACTGCTTATCATCATGGGGTAACACATACGCCATTCATCTCAAACCGCTTCAACGTTTTCAAAACCAGGCGATCAAGTTAATGACTTTTAGCCCATTCCGTTGCCATTCTCTACCTATCTATCAACATCTTCGAATCCTACCCATTCAACAATTGTTTTATCATAGATTGTCGCTCATCACATACCGTCTCATTCATCGCGAAATATCACTTGATAATATTCCTTTCCATATCTTCGTCAACAGCAATAATACCAGGTTTTCAGAGCGTAATAACTTCCTTTTACCTAAAATTAGATCAAACTATGGCAGATACACAGCACGCTTCTTTTGTGTTCATCTTTGGAATAATATCCCTCTTAATGTTGAGTCGTCTCATTCATTGCAGTCTTTTAAGGGGGGACGTGGCAAGTAAAACTAATTTTTTTATTAATGTACTGTTTGTGATGAAATTTGGTGTGTGTATGTGGATGATTGTGAGGATTCCAAATATGAAAACCGTTTTCAAATATCTCTTGTACTTTTTGAGTTACAAGCATAATTATACTAATTAATGCTCTTCACACTTAAAGAGATAATTATTGCTAAATGAAATTATTTTTTCATATTATTATGTTCCCAAAGCATCAACTTGTGCAAAGAAGCTATTAGTTGATTTTTCTAGTTCTTGTAACCATAAATAAAATTTCCAAAACATGGATGTTGTTTTGCGCACACATCGCAGTAATTATAAAATGTGTTCTAAAAATTTTAAATGATGAGTAAGAAGAGAGATAAAGCTTTATTGCACTGCTAAAGGCCTCCTGAGCCTAGTGCAAAAAACGGAACGACTCTATCAGTCTTTGTTAGAAAATGACAGATGTTCTAGCGAAGGCACATAGGCGAAAATCAAGAGTTGAGAAAACTGACTTTGAAAGTTCACTCTTGTTTGGAAGTTCACAACATGCCTAAAACACTCAGAATCCTCCTGGGCAGTAATCCTGAGATGCTGTGGCCTTGGCCTCTGTAGAGCGCAACCCAGTTTTGCGCTTCTTTGTCGTGGAACAATGCGCCTTTTGAGCCCTCTTTACCCTTTTGGCATCCTTTTCGGCTGCTCGCCGCAAAGAGCAGTCTCCTGGATTGAAGCCCAGTTGAGCAGTGATCTCTTGCAGCGCACTCTTGCAGCCACCATTGAAACGGCAGACTGCATCTGCAACTGCACTTTCCACACTTCGAAGGGAGGCGAACTGGCTCTTGGACTGGAGTGACCAAATGAGGCTGTTCATACTCTCCACAGCGTTCTGGGTTTTTCCCTGCGCACACCTTTCAAGGAGCTCTTTGTTCGAGAGGCGCTTGTAGATTGGCAGCAGTGCCACTCGCACGTGAGGGGGCAGTTTATGTTTGTGAGGCGGCAGCGGCTCTCCCTTGGCCAATGCCTGATTGTGCGGGCACCAGGAGTCAGTCCCACTTGGGCACAGGTTGTGGTGTGGATCCTGGTCTGTGGATGTTACATGGTAATAAGTGGCCATGATGGCCCTCTCCATGCCAGGAACATCGTTGGGGTGGCTCTTAATGGCCCAGCCATAATAATTCGTCAACTTCTTTATCAGGCCCTGCGTCAGCCGGCCTTTGCCACCCATGCTCAGTCCTCGGCCTTTGGATTTGTGCTCATCAAGAAGGTTGCGCAAGGAAGTGCCCATTCTTTTTTTCACATGGTTCACACACTCCTGTTTCTTAATCACCATGTAGCCATACACCTTGTCTTGCGTGAGGGCAAGGTACGTACGGCTGTCACCGTCGCAGAGCACATTGATGTATCGAAGCTTGTACTTGGTAAACGATCTTTCAAACATGATCCTAGCTGCTTCTACTTCCATTTGGCCTGCATTAGCATCGGTGTTCTTTTGGCACTGTGGCTTGTGTTTCTCAAGCCACTCCTCATAGTTGTCGTCACCAGGCTTGGGGCCAACAGCACAGCCTTGGCAGTAGTTGGACAGGACACAGTGGTCCAAGACCAAGCCTGTGTACAGCTCGATTACACAGCCCACGCCAATATGACTTCTGTGCCCCCTCGTCATCCACGTGCCGTCGTAAATGACGTCAATGTTGCCTGGCACTCCTCCTAGGTCCTTGTAAATGTCATGCACCTTCTGTGCACTTTCTGCTTCAATGCGGGTGGCAGCTGATGTGGTGGCAGGGTGGCTGTACTTCCTTTGCAGTCTCTGGTAGGACTTGTGGTGCAGTGCTCGATGCGAAATGTCCATCGCAGAAAAAATGTCATTTATGGCAGATTGTTTTCTGCCAACTGACTGCACAGCCCTCAAAACACGCACGTTTACCTCAAAGGGGTTCGTTTTTTGTTGCCCGGAGCACCTCGGGGACGACCACGCACTGTTCACTCTGCCACAATTGTCACAAAAAAGTTCCATCCTCGCCGCGAGTCCAAGGCAGTGCGTAGTCTCGAGGCGTATCGACCCTTCGTCGCACTTGTTGCACTTTACTGACGAAAGCAGACCGTTCAGCATCTTCTTATTTACAATGAAGAATGTGGAGTCCTTACCGCCGTCATTTTCGTCGCAGCCTTCGTTCAGAAGCTCGAGCTTCCGCTTTGAAGCGGACTTCGATGCTACGGCATCCAAAACATCCCGCCTTGTCTGCGCCCGCTGCGCGATTTCTTCACTGCTCGGAATCTGGGCCGAAACTCGCGATAGAATGTTCGACGCGCGCACGCCCGGAGTTGCAACGGCTGCCGACGCGGTGCCAGTGCAATCGGGTTCGCGAGAGCGTCCATCACGGTTGACGGCATCCGGCGGTCTGACATACGACGATGTGGCACCTTCCACACTCTCGGCCTCACAACAATCAGCGAAGGGTCTGAGTAGAGGCTCCGTGACGCTTGAAGAGCATGCTCCGTCCGGAACTGCGACTGGGACGGCAGCCGCAGTCGTCTGCCCTTTGTTCCAAGCTTTCCGACGCTTGCCGTACTTGTGGACGCTCCGGAACTTTTTTTGCGGCAACATAGCACCGCAGTATGAGCAAGCACTCAGAAGAGACCACCGATGTAAACAAAGCTTGGTAAAAAAAGCACGCGAACTATCACAAAAACAGCAAACTGGCAAAAAACGAAGCGCACGCCGGATGATTCTCGACACGGCGGCCGCAGATGCGCTCGCGCTTCCAAGGTTGCCAAGGTGCGCGGCGCAGCTTTGACCAGTAAGAGGTCGCCCCTGCTACCACGTGACCCGCGCAGCCAATTGCCGTTCTTCGTTTTCGTTTTTTTACTTGCTCCTCGCGCTTTTATTTTCACTCGGCCAAATACGAGACCGCGACCATCGGGAAGCCGGCTTTCTCCTCTTTCCAAAGCTACCAAAATGGCGGCCCACGGTCAACAACTTGGCGCGTTTGTGCGGCGTGAACAACACCGTTTCAGGGGCTTTTTTTTCGCACTTTTCGGCGACTAGCCTCGGCAAAAACACTATTTTCGGGATTTGTAGCGCACGTTTCGCTGTAATATTTTAGAACAAGGAAGTTGAAGGTCTGAAGATTACGAAAAAAAATAAATCAGAAAATCGCATATTTTGACCAAAATCGGCACTTTACTTGCCGCGCCCCCCCTTAAACATAACATGAAAAGCATACTGTTAATTGAGTCCCTTGTTCATTTGTAATAAAACATTTTCATTATTACCTCTATGTTTTCAATTCCTGCTTTTACGTATTCTTGTAGTCTTGTATAATGTTGTTCTGGTAAATTAACTTTTTCGATTTGACTATTTATTGTTTTGTGTTGAATGCACTTTTTATTTTTGTTCGTACTTGTAGCTTTTGCTGCTGTTACTTACCTTTTATGTACCCCATTAACGATAGGAGGTCCCCCTGACAGTTGCTTACTTTGGGACCTCATGACGCTGTATATATTATGTGAGCTCTTTTTTTGTTGTACTCATGTACTCAGCAATGAATAAACTTGAATAAACTAAACCAAAGTGATATTGTCAAGCATATGCAGTTGGGATATGATCACATACGTTTGCAAGATCACGCGCTACTCGCTCCATCCGTGAAGGAAACTTCCGCGCCGCTAACTGCATGACAAGTTCAACTCTGCGCAGTGCATGTAGCAATCGCAGTACAACATGTCCAGGCAAGCTAGAGCTGCTTGTGGCTGTCACAACACCAGGTAGAGCCTCTAGACGCTCTTTGCATTTGAAACAGAATAATTCTACTTAACAGACGCCATTCATATTTCGCTAAAACTCATGCATACCAAGCAGTTGAAGGAGCGTATTATCTCGAGTTCGAAATTTGGTGTCACCGCTCCTCCAAAGAATTGCTTCGCAACGAAAGCGAGGTTGTCTGCTGGCCCAAAAGGTGTCATATTTGATTTGACAAAAGAAAAAGACTGTCAAACAAAGCAAGGAAGAAATGACGCTTTGTCACGTGTTATGCTGTTTTGTCGTGGCCAGATGTTTGTCGTGGCCAGATGTGCTGCTGTCCAACTCTAGTGTAATATCTGGTGCCCATTCTTGCCCTTTTACCTTACGAGAAGTTTAGGACGCTACCTAGAATTCCAATTGTCTTAACCAAGTGCTCCTAAAAGCTAGGTCTCAATGTCATTGCTGCAGGTCTCTTATATTTTCTGCTCATTTTCTAGAAAGCAGTGTTGAAGTACATTATTATCAAGGCTCTCAATAATATTTTCTAATGCTTTTGAGATAGGTACTAGTGGTGTGTGATGAGCTGCTATGCCAAAGGAATGTCAGGTTCCGAAGGAAAAAGCTGTGTCAGTGATTTGAACATGTATAGATTAAAATTGATGTGGTCACAATGTTTTGCATTTTACTACCCAGTTTAGGTAACCACGTGAGTATTGTGCACCACAGGAATCAATACAGGAGGGTTCCCTCTATTGGACTGTCATTACTGTTTACTTTTGCTGCTTGGAAATCTCACATGGGCAAGGAAACTCTCCTGTGTTAATCTCACATGGGCAAGGAAACTCTCCTGTGTTCTTTCATGCGAGTGTACTGAACCTTAAACAGAAAGAAAATTCCAAGCCAGGTAGTGGTGGTACGTAGTAATGTTGACCCTGTTTGCCCTCAGCTCTAGCGGGCTTCTCGCCCCACCACAAGATCACCAGCTTCGAAGAAGCAAAGGGTCTGGACAAGATCAACGAGCGCATGCCACCTCGCAAGGATGCACCGCTACCGCACGGGGGTCCCTCGTCACCACAGGAGGAGCATGGTAGCAGCAACTCTGCCGGCTCCTGAAGGGGGTCTCAACCCTCTCCCGCCTCTTCCTCCTCTTCCCCCACCTTCCCCTCTCGGTTTTCCCCTTCCTTGTTAAGTGCCTCGCTCGCCTCCCGTTTCCCATCTCATCATCCCTTGTGTGCTAACAATGCCACGGCGCAGAGTGTGTGCTGCATGTGCGATGAGGAGACTGCTTGCCTCTTTTTCTCTCACTACCCTCTGTCGAGCATGCCCTACCAACTCTTCTCGATCACTCTTGCTTCTGTGCCCACTGTTGTGCATTTTTGTTCCCTGCTAAGTTATTATAAGTTAATGAGTGACAGAGTGCAGTTGAGGACTTGTTTTTGTGCAGTATTTGTTTGTTCGTTTTTCTTACTCATTTGCCTTATTGGGAACGCAGGATCGGAGTGCCCTCACGACGCTCCACAAAGCACTGATATGTGTGCGTGTCTAGCTGTGTGGGCTTGACACTGCTTGCCCTTTGTTGTTGCTGTTCTGGTCACCTTATCATAGTGTATTTTGTGTCCGGGCAGCAGAGTCGCACGGGCAGCATGCGCACTCATATGGGATGCTGAAACACTGTGCTGCTGCACTGCACTGCACGTGTCATCTCTTTTATATGCACACACACACAGGTTAGTTTCTTTTTTATTTTATTTGTACAGCAGCGGGCCTGTTTTACCGCTGCTTCCCACTCCCTTTCCTTGCTGTGACTGCCCTCGTGTTCAACTTATTGCAAATTGTGTGCGTGTGTGTGTGTTTGTGAAAGATGATACAGAATGCCGCCGCCAATTGTGAGGGGAGTACTGTGTGAGAGAGAGGGGAACTCTCATTTTTGTGTGGTGTTGTCATTGGAGGGGTGTAGCTCTCGCGGACATTGCGCATGTGTGCCCTTCTCCCATGCACGACTGATGCCAGTAGTTGTGGTGACTGCTGCCACTGAGGAAGTGATCATAGAGGGTTTTGCAAACTTGGGCGGGGCATGTCTGTGGGCCATCCGCACATCGTGTGACAGTGTGGCTGTTACTGATGGGCCTCTGGGGAGACGGGTGTGCAAGACCCTGGGGAAACTCTATACATACATGAGTGTACATAAGAGGGGGAAAAAAGAAAGACGAAAAAAACAAAACAAATAAGGCCTGACACTGTGGTCACTTGGGGGCCGCGATGCAATTTTCATGTCGGGAAATTGCTGTGCAATGTCTTTGTTGCTTTACTTGATGGCTTTCTTCCTTGTCAATCTTGCATTTTGGTGATGCCTTTGATTTTCCTTTCACACCCTGTATATGTCTCTCTCTATATGTATATGTATATATACATATATAAATATATATGTCCATGTGTATATATATGAATATGTGTATATGTATGTATATACCAAAGCCTCCACCGCCTGGAGTACTGTTCTTGATTTTTCATGCGCATCCTTTCCCGATGGCTTGTGGCAATTTGTGAAAAAATATATCTGTATATATATATCTATATATATATATATAGATATATATATATGTATATTACATATAATATTCATATACATAATATACATACTATACGTGGAAATGCTTTGTTTTTAATTTCTCCCTCTGCCTTGTCATCGCTCCTGAAGTCGCTTGTTTCTGTTTTATGATGCGGCTCATTGTTCTCTCCACTGTTGCTAACCTGTCTACCTTCTTGCCGCCCGTGGTAACATCGAAGGGCCAACATTGTATGGCGTGGAACTCCATTTCTCAACTTCAGCCTCCCCTGCCTCTCTCCTCCACTGATGCTGCGACACTGGCCTGCTGAATGGTCCGCTGAACCAACCATGCGCACGTGTGTGCTGAGGGAATCCGCTATGCCACTCATCAATGTCCCAGGCTTTGATCTCTGTCTGGGGCTGTTCCGAATTAGAATATGTCAACATTCAGTTACACCTTGTGACATGAGTTTAAGGTGGTCTGTGGTGAGCTGGCAGCACACAGACAGCATGTGCCTCGTCTGGGTGGTGCTTGCCCAGATGCAAGTTTTAGCGGGGGGACCCTGTTTCAGCTGTGTGCAATGTTTAGTTGCTTTGAAGAATTCTCGTGGAAGTAACGGCTTGTGTGCTTGTAAGATGTATAGCCGTACTTCATGCAGAACTCTTGCCCAGCAACTATAATTCATGTCTGTTTCAATTTCGATGGTTGTGTGAAGCTCGAGGCAATTTGTGGCTGTCGGAAATTCTCGTGCTGTCTTGCCTGATCTAGTCTTATGTTTTTATGGTCCCGTGGCTCCATTGAGTCTGAAACCGGGGCAGTGTCTGCAAAAGTAGAGCACAACCCGAGTCGGGCATTTGAGCTGCACCTCTGCTCCAATCAGAGCTGCGAGACCATCGCAGCTTCTAGTGAAGGGGAAAGAATTTACTGTGAGGCAGGGACCACCCTGCAATGATCCCAATGGCGACGGCCGGTGCGCCTACAGTTGTCAAACCATGAGTAAAGTGGGATAGTTTCATGGGTCAGGTTTTCACGATGTTTTGTGTGGCTGGCTGGCGCTTTGTGACATTAGACTTGCTCAAAGCCATATATGCACACTTCTCGCCTGCACAGGCCTAATTGAATGGTTGCGAGTGTATTCAGCATTTTTTTATGGTTATATTCTCTCGCAGGCCACAGAAAAGTGTTCGCTCAAACTTAATGTAAAAGCTTGCCAAAGTTTGGTGCACCTCGTAATGCTGTTCTGGCGGGAGCACTTGCTGGTTTGCGTGTGGGCATGGGCATTAGCAGCTGTGTTCCCAGGCGAGCTAGGTTCCTATGGCCACATGTTCGCTCGAGTGTCTAGTGGAGGGGGCGTGGCATGGGTACTCTCTTGCAGAATGGGGGAATGTTCTTCTCTGCATATATTAAGAAAGACTCACCTTCATGTTTAAACAAAAATCTTTCTTGATATTTCCAAAAGCTCTCTCGCTCTTTGGCGAACTGTCTTATCGAATTCCCTCAGGAGTGTCTGCCTCTTTTTCAGCAGTGCAGAAGATAGAGGAGAGCCGCTTATGTGGGCATGTAATAACCCATCTGTTGTGCAATAGTTGTACACACACACACACACACACACAAATACACATACACACACAACAAAAATTGTATCTGTTGTAAAAAAAGACTGATTTATGTTGAATAAAAATCAACTATGAACTTCACAACAATCGGTTTTCTCTATACAGAGCTCATGTTGTGTCAATCGATAGATTACTTGTTATAAAAGTGACTTGTTGTTAGAGAGTCAAATGCGAACTTCTACACTGGTGTGCTGAGTTTAGCAGCAGCGTTGAGGGATATTTGTGGAAAGAGGGAGAGCAGTTTAGTGGACTGTATAATTTTTTTTGGACAGTTAATTGTTCTAAAGTCATTGAAGCATGGCTTCGGAGGGTAGCCGAGCAAGAAAAATCATGCTAACGTAGAACTACCATTTTTCTGAGCCCCGTGTTATTTTGAAAGTATAAGGACACTACAGAAAGGTAAGTCAAATGCAAGAGCCTGGTCTAACTGCTGCAAAAGCTAAAAATATTAAGCGAGAACGACAGGCATGGAGAGGCTCTGCTTCTCGTACTAGACAAGCCCTAGCTCGTTCATATTTATTATTACATACTGCAGACCCTTACATACTGCAGGTCCAAGCAGGTAGGAAGTTTCAAGAGGACATAGTTCATACAATAACTGGCATAAAAATTGTTTAGGGTGAGTGTTTCATACACTCATAGTGAACACAAGGAGGGACTAGAAGATTATTTCGTAATGCGTGTACTGGAAAAAAGAGGGAAAAATAACGTCACAAATTCAAACTTGTGTTGCGTGACTAATGTAAAAATAAATATGTATTAAATGCAAAACAAAATTTTCATTGTTCAAGCCAATAAAGTAATGGACTGCATCTGTGCTTGAAGCAAGACAGTTGCCGCCATTACTTGTTCAAATATGCAGCGGACTTGCGAAAAATGAAAAGGGTGCATTATATCGACAGCCCCGCCGCGGTGGTCTAGTGGCTAAGGTACTCGGCTGCTGACCCGTAGGGCGCGGGTTCGTATCCCGGCTGCGGCGGCTGCATTTCCGATGGAGGCGGAAATGTAGGCCCGTGTGCTCAGATTTGGGTGCACGTTAAAGAACCCCAGGTGGTCTAAATTTCCGGAGCCCTCCACTACGGCGTCTCTCATAATCATATAGTGGTTTTGGGACGTTAAACCCCACATATCAATTATCCATTATATCGACAAGGAGTGGCGCCCAGCATCGCCACGGTGTTCGTGTGTGGCACATCGAATTGGATATTTTTCTGTTTAAATTCGCAGCATTTCTTGGCGAACTGCTGGCACATAAGACGTTTCCGTCTATGTATCTAACCTAGAGCACTGCACGAGCTCCGGCCTGCACGAAAACCCGCGCCGGGCCGGCCACTGTATTCAACGGGAAAGGGTGCTGTGCCGAGCTCCGGCTTGAAGCTCCGGGCATAGGGCCGGGCATTGGTTTGAGGTGGCGGGCTCTGGTCGCACCGGACTTGGACTTGGTTTCTAAAAGGACACTATAGCGAAGAAATAAATTCGGCCATATAAAGTCCTGTTTGAGTACTCTAACGTTAACACTTTCCCCGTGTATAAATTTATAAGACAAAATTAAGGTCGCCATTACTTCAAGTATGAAACCTTGAAAGACGTCGCCAGGATTTGACGCCATGGTGCTCGTTGCGCCAACTTCGAAGGTGGCAGTGCCACTCGCTTTTTCTTGTTTTTAGAGTTGTGGCGAGCCTGGTGATTTTAGAATTTTAAAACTAATTTACTGATAATACACAAAACAAAACGCCAGGCCTGCGCGGCACGTGCTTCACAAAGTAAAAGCTGGTGGAGAGGCCTTTCAGAACCTTTGTTGAACACTCTTTGGGTACTGCTACAAGCACACTTGCTGGGTATCCACTACGCAATAAATCAATTTTTGTGTAGCAGGGAGGCAGCCACCCTTAGTAATTCTTCGGAAGAGCATGCTACCCGCTACATATTTGCAAGGAATATTGTGCAATTTTTATATGATGTATGCATGAAGCTTTTCTTAATGGGTTGGAGCATTCGATCACCCACTTGTTACGAGATTCGCTATGTGTGACGCCTGGTTGTTTCTTAGCTCTTTGAAGGTGCCTATTACTCCTATTAGCGCTATTCCTTTCCCGAAATTAAGCCTGTCTAAGGCCAGTTTTCTTCGAAGTGACTGTCAGAATACCGAGCTGGCAAGCAGGAGACCCGGGGTCGAATCTAATTGTGTCCTTGGTGTTTCTCATTTAGTTTTTTAATTTCGCGTGATAGTAGTCACGGACACCGGTGGTGGCAGACAAGTACGGCGCACATGGTCCCTGTGATCTCGTAACAGCTTTCGCTTGGAAAAGAGCACGGTGCGGACTGTACTTTATGCTGTAAGAATGGCAGACTGGGCTTGTTGGTTTGACATATTTGACGTTTAAGGCGCGAAGACTGCACGGACGAAAATAAAGAACATACGGTGCTCCGTGTGTCTGTATCTTATCGTCGTCCGTGTCATCTTCGCGCATTTAACTTCAAAAAACGTGGTTTACAGACATACTTGAAGACTGCAAGAAAAGCCCTCTAAGATGAGTTTCTTCAATTATATTGAAAGCGGCACAAAGTTTGAGAACGAAGAAAATGAAGGGATGAGCTGGACGGCCGTATTCCTCGGGTTGAAATTCACAGACATCCTAACTAAACAATACATGTGTAAACCTAAGACTGTATGAGTCAGCTAAAGCAGGGACAGAAAGAACGTTTATTGATAGCTGCTGTTAGGTTTTATAGAGGCTGGCGCTGACGTCTGCAGTTGGTGGGAGACGGCACTAGTACGCACAGCGCATGCGTATCTTGCACGATACATCTTCCCCTGTTCATCAGTTCTTTGAAACATGTCACTCATTCACTTCATTGAAGTTGCCATCGTAGTGAAGCCTGTTAGGTGGCCTCCTGTTTCTGTTCGAGCGCCTCAACCTCGGTGTATACCGTCCATCGGTGGGGGATGTAGAGGATGTAGACCTGCTGTCTAGGACTGGGCTCATGCTCATTGCCTGGCTCGCACTCTCTGTCAGACTCGTCGCTTTCCAGTGTGCTGTTCTGTAAAGGCTCCAGCGTCGCACTTGGATACTTGCGGTTTCGGCGAAGCAGCTTCTGTAAGCACCCTGTATGACCGTGGCGCTGCTGGTCCCACTACTTGCGCTTTGCGAGTCCAGTGTTTGTCATGGACCCTCACCACTTGTCCTTTCTGGAGGCCCGGTAGAGATTAGGACCAGTATTTCGTGGCTTGCGTTTGTAGGCGGTTGTTTTCTTCTGCCGGCGGAATTCCGGAAGTCGTGTACGCAGTCTTCAAACTTGCAGGAGCTCACCAGGTGTCCAACAGTCTTCCAGCGGTGTCGCACGGTAGGATAGCAGTCCCAGCCAGAAGTCCTGCTGTGTCTCTTTAGTTTTTTTTTTTAAGAATTTTTTTCACTACTTGAACATCCTTCTCAGCAAGTCCATTCGACTGTGGAAAACCAGGGCTCGATGTAATGTGTTGGAACTCGTACCTGGATGCAAAAACAGCAAATTCGTGAGAGGCAAACTGGGGACCGTTGTCGCTGCAGACTTCCAATGGAATACTGTAACGGGCAAAGATGCCACTGAGTTTCTCAACAACAGTATGAGATGTGGTGTTTAGCTTTTCAACTTCGGGGAAGTTGGAGAAGGCATCATACACGCACAAGTAAGAACTCCCGGCATACTGGAAAATATCGATGCCGACCCTGTACCAAGCATAGTGCGGCGTTTCTCGCATAAAAAATGGCTCCTTTTATTGTTGATACGCATATTTCCTGCACACAGCACAACCTTTGAGCATCCTTTCGATGTCGGCGTTGAGTCCGGGCCAGAAGACTGGCTCACAAGCTCTTGTTTTAGTCTTATTTAAACCCAAGTGGCCCTCATGTATCCGTTGAAGCATTTTCGCCCTCATCGATTTCGGTATGACTACTTTAGTCCCTTTTAGCACAATGCCTTCTACCAGTGATAATTCCGCCGCGAATGGCTTCATGCTGCCGAGCAAGCTACAGTCTTCTCTTATGAATCGTATTACTGAAGATCAGGATCTTTCTCAGTGGCTTCAACAAGCCGACTCGGTGTTTTGCTGCTCACCATGTCCGTGACCACACCTACTGCATGCACCTCTACGTTGTCCTGGGAGGGCCCGATGTCCTGTGGTCTTTTTGGGAGCCCTTGATAACATGTCGGCCAGCAGCAACTCTTTTCCTGCAACATAGTGAAGAGAATATTTCAAAAGGCGCAGAAAAAAAAAACGTTGAAGCCTTGGTGGCATATCGCCGATTACTTTCGACGCAATTGGTAAAAGTGGGCGGTGATCTGTCTCGGAACAAATTTTCCGACCGTGGACAAAATAGTGAAAATTTTCACATCCAAATGTTATTCCCATTGATTCCTTTTTTATTTGCGAGTATCTCTGCTCCATGTCATGACACGCGACGCGTAGGCCACAGGACGCCAGCTATCTCCATGACGCTGCAACAGCGCAGCTCCTAGACCATCTTTTGATGCGTCCGTGCTGATCTTATTTTCCCTGGCTGGATCAAAAATAGCTAGTGCGGGTGTGCTGCTTAGAACTGTGCAGATAGCTGCCCACTCGTCGGTGTGCTTTTCTGTCCACTCGAAGATTGTGTCCTTTTTAATAAGACCGCGCAACAACTTTGTCTTGTCAGTCAGATGCGGAATATACTTGCCAAAGTAATTTGCCACACCAAGCATTCGCTGAGCCGCCCGCTTATCAGTCAGGCGTGGCATTTCCGCTATTGACGCACTCAATGAGGAATTTGGCTTTATCCCGTCTTGACTGACGATGTCACCCAAGAACTCAACCTCTCTGCATGCAGACTTGCATTTGGCTGCATTAAACGTCAGACCTGCGTCCTTTGATAGTTCTAGCGCCCCACGAAGGCGCTCGTCGTGTTCTGCCCGGGTAGCACCCCATACCAGGACTTCATCGACATACACGCGCACGCCTGGCGCTCGATCGAAAATTGAACTCAACGTTTTTTGAAAGACTTCAGGCGCTGACGCATTGCCAAACGGCAGTCTCAAGAAACGGTAACGCCCGAAGGGAGTAGCGAACATACAGATGCTTGATGTGGCAGGATCCAGTGGAATCTGATGGAAACCTGAGTTTGCATCGAGGCGAGATAAATACTTAGCACCCGCCAGTTCTGCCTCGATGTCATCTCGCTTCGGCATCTGATAGTGCTCGCTCTTCAGGCACTGGTTAATGCTCCTAGGATCCATGCAAACCCTCAGTTCGATCGCCATCTCTTTTTCTGACAATGACGAGAGGACTCACCCAATCTGTTGTTTCACTGATCCTTTCAACGATGTGGGCTTCTTCCATGCGTTGCAGCTTCGCCCGCAGTGGTTCTTTGAGTGCCAAGGGGACGCGTCGTGCTGGCTGTATCACTGGTATGGAATGTCATCGTGGACGTCTCTGTCTGTGTGTTCTCTCTCTCTTTTTTTTTCATCGCACCGTGGTCCAGCGAACTCGCCTCCGTAGTACAACGGACCTTGTTTTCTACTGAGCCGCGGCTACAAGCCCCGGCGAGCGCTCCGCGCTCACCCGACATCAAACGGGCCAACACAGCTCGTCACACCTCTCGCAACTTGGCGGATCCACTTCTCCCGGCCTTCTCGGCGGCCTTTGTGGATGGGTGTGTCTTCTGAGCGTCTCGACGCGCGCACGCGAACACGACTCGAATGCTTTTTTTTTCTCTTTCTTCTACTTCTGCTTTTCCTTTCCTATCCTCTTTCTTTGCCACTACCCCTCCTCTTGTGCTGACCTGTTGAGGTGTCATCCTAGTGATAGACCGTTGCGGGCGGCACTTTTCTCTTCCTTCCTTTTACATATTTACTTAGAGAGAGAAGATGACCCCACTTTTCTTTCTTCACATTTACTATACAAGTCACTCTAATACCTTTCCCTATACTATCCTTGGCATTATTGCTTGTTAGACCTCATTAATATTGTGTCAAACGCGAGAAAATGAGCTCTTAAGTATACACTTCTTTTCCTATTATATATATATATATATATATATATATATATATATATATATATATATATATATATATATATATATATATATATATATATAAATTGGCACACAATCCAAGTTTTTGATTGACATACGAGGAAACATGACATGCGATTCCTCTAATGTGGTATACCTATTTGAATGCAACGTGTGCAGTATGCAGTACATCGGACAAACAGAAACACCATTTAGGATTCGTTTCAGTAATCACAGAGCCCCTGCGAAATCAGCCCCAAGTCTACCTCCATCAAAACATCTCAATCTTCCCGACCATGCATTCGACAAACTATCAGTAACACTGTTAGTTTCAAACCGAGAACGTGAACTCAAACCGAGAACGTGAATAACGACAGTCATATCTTATCCACCGATTTCACACCCTCGATAGAGGAATAAATAAGAATCCGGGTACACATGCAGCAATTAAAGCATTCGAAAACAATAAATGCAATAATGAAAATAATAACAGAGTTCACGGCACTGCAGCTGCGACGGGCACTGGAAAACTCAAAGTACTTCCAAGTGTAACTAGTCTTTCTAAGTACAGCGTCGTCTGTTTCTGTTTTCACCTTACTATCGAATTGATTGTGCCAAGTATGAAATTCCCAACAGCAACCCTGTGCACAATCGGGAGGCCCCTACTGCACGAGTAATCCAGAAGCAGGCAAGAATTGACATTGCACCCGCTTGCCAGCCTCTGGGCAATACACGGCGCCCCTCTTTCAACGACGAGATGTAGACGAGGTGCTGGGTAGTTAAAAGCTTAAACTTCTTTAAAAAGCTCTTTGGCCCCCCACCGAACCGCCAGAGCCATGTGGTGCCGTCTGGTCGGGAACAATACGTTAGTAAAAGGAAGGATGCAGAGGCCGCAGACATCCTAAAGGTGAAAAGGAGAAAAGGGAGAGAGAGGGAAGTGGTAGGAGAAAGAAGAGTGAAAGGGGGAGCCCGGGGGAGTCCAGCCTATATACTCACTGTTTTTTTTTCTCTCCTATGATTTAAGATTGTACAAAGCTGAGCACCAACAAACTGTACCCTCATTCCTGATGAAGGCCAGACCCTGGCTGAAACGTCAAAACCACGTTGTGACGGCTCATGGAGGATCTACCTGACCATATATATATATATATATATATATATATATATATATATATATATATATATATATATATATATATATATATATATATATATATATGTATGTATATGTATATATTCTAACGAGGTTTATTTGCAGAGCAGAACGCAGAAAGCGAAGAAGTCAGCAGCGTCCGGCCAAGAGCAGCAAGCACGAGCTTATGCTGATGGCGATTGGCGAAGCCCCTGAGGCGCCGAGAAATGCCGCTGAAGCTCCTCTTCTTATCTACAATCGCCCTCCGCACAAAAAGGCGCCATCCTGGCGGATTAGGGAGAAGAAACGACTAATGGGTCATAATATGGCTTGAGGCGAAAGACGTGGACAGTGTCGCGGCCGCGGTAGCGTAGGTGTGTGAATGGGATGATGGGCTCCACGATATAGTTGACGAGTGACGTTTGCTCTACAACGCGGTATGGCCCGATGTATTTGGGAAGAAGTTTTGCGGAGCGGCCAGGTGCGGTAGCAGGTGCCTGAAGCCATACCAATGAACCAGGTGGAAAGTTTGGAGCCGAATGGTCCCCAGACTGGCGAGATTGCTGCTGCCACTGGTCCTCGGTAGAAAAAGAGCGGGAAAGCTGGCGGCATTCTTCAGCATGTCGGTCAGCTTCGGACAGAGTTGTACTTCTGGACTCATAAGGTTTATATGAAAGAATAGTGTCTACTGTTTTTGAAGGTTCTCGTCCGTACAGAAGAAAGTATGGTGAAAACCCAGTAGGCTTGTACGGCAGTATTATACGCGTATGACGAACGGGAGAAGTTGGTCCCAATTTGAATGATCAGAGGCGACGTACATCGACAGGATATTGCCAAAAGTACGGTTTAAGCGCTCCGTCACTCCACTCAGTTGAGGGTGGTACGCTGTACTTGTGCGGTGCGTGATTCGACATTCGTTGAATAATGCCTTCAAGGCGTCATAAAGGAAGGCACGGCCTCTGTCACTTATGAGTTTGTGAGGGGCACCATGACGCAGAACGAAACGTTGCAACAGAAACGTTCCAACGTCTCGAGCTGTGGCAGTTGGCAGCGCAGCTGTTTCGGCATAGCGTGTCAGATGGTCTATTGCAACAATAATCCAGCGGTTACCAGCTAGAGTTGATGGTAGTGGTCCGTAAATGTCAATACCGACGTAATCAAAAGGTCGACTACGACAAGGAAGATGTTGTGACGAGTAGACTTGCCCGGGAGGTAACTTTCGTCGTTGGCACTGAGCACACGAGCGAATGAATTTCCGCACGTAGTTATGCATGCCCCGCCAATAAAATCTGAGTCATCGGAAATCACCGTCGGAAGTAGCCTCACACGACACAGTCACCAGCAGAAAAGAGCGCAGTGGTACGGTGGTGTCGACGGAAACAAACAGTTTATACCACAGCAGGGAGGCTTCGACAGCGTCCACATCAGGAAGTGCAGATAGCTCAAGTTCAGCGCGACAGCAGTCAATGACGGCATTATTATTCGCAAGGAAGTCCCAGCCGAGTATCATGTCATGGGAACACGAGGGCAGCACTACGAATTCGACAATATACACAATCCCTCCGATGACGACTCGTGTGGTACAGGCTGCGAGAGGTGTTACACTTTGTGCGTTAGCCGTTCTAAGAGAGAGGCCAGATAATGGCGTCACAACTTTGCGGAGTTTGCGGCACAGGTTGATGGAAAGGACGGATAGAGCGACTCCGGTGTCGACAAGCACCATGACGATGATACCATCGATTGACACTTCAATGACGTTAGCTGGACAGGGGCCAAGGCTTGTGCATGGTGACAGGGACGCAGTTCATGCCTCGGGAACTGCGGCCGTTAGTTTTCCTGGTCGGTGGGTCCGGAACGGCGACGCATAGGGGAAAGCGAACGTCGACGTGGAGATGGGGAGTGGCTGGTCGAGCCGTGTGGACGATCAGAAGGAAAGGAAGAGGAAGGAGAGCTTGAACGCGTAGAAGAAAACTGAGGGTCGAAAGAGGGCATTCGTCGAATGTTCTGAGCAGCTTGGCGACGACGACAATAACGTGCCACGTGGCCAACACCGCCACAAGCAAAACATATGGGACGGTTGTCGTAGGTCCGCCATTGGTCGGAGTAGACTCCGACTTGCGGCTGGGGGGCAGAAAAGTGCAGCCGAGGTGGTATCGACATAGGCGGCGGTGAATAGGTCGGCGGCGAAAAGAGCGGCGGTGAATACATAGGCACTGGCTGGAACGCAGGCTGTCGAGGTCGAGCAACGGCCTCGGCGTACGTGAGAGGTGCGGCGACTGGAGGCGGTTCACGGGCGGGAGGAAGAACTTGTGCGACCTGGTCTTGAATGAAGTCGTGGAGTGTAGACGTCAATCTGCGTGGTTGATCGGGTACGCAGGACATCAAAAAGAGCTGACGAGCGACCTCAGCGCGGATAAAATCTTGGATCTTGGAGAGAAGAGGGGCATTGGCTTCTGCTATGCCAAGGGTGGACAGGCTGGACAAAGAGTCGTCGAGAACCGAGGGACGTCGGGTGGAAAGACGTTGCCTGCGCAACTCGTCAAATCTCTGGCATAACTCGGTCAGTTCTAGGACAGTGCGAAGACTCTTAGAAAGCAACATTTGGAAAGCGTCGTCCTCAATGCCCTTCATAATGTGCTTGATCTTAAGCTCTTCGGACATCCACTCGTTGACTTGCTTGCAAAGGTCCAGAACGTCCTCAATATAGCTTGTGAAATTCTCACCAAGCTGCTGGGACCGAGTATGCAAGTGTTGTTCGGCACGACGTGTGCGTAGTTCAGGCCGTCCAAAAACTTGTGTGAGGCTTGCTTTGAAGACCGACCATTTGGAGAGTTACGCTTCGTGGTTTATAAACGACAGCTTGGCCACGTCCGACAGGTAGAAGGAGACGTAGGCCAACTTGGCGGCGTCATCCCATTTGTTGTGAGTACTCACTCGCTCACACATTGAAATCCAGTCGTCAACGTCCTTGTCTTAGGGGCATCTCGCAGACGCAGAGAACCGGCACAGATAACACTAGGCGGTGCTGGTGGAGGAGATGGAGCGGCGCTTGCGTCGGTAGGCATAATGAATGGTAAAATGCGATTTCGAAGCTCCAGAGTGATCGAAACCCAGCAGGCTCCACCACTTGTAACGGGGTTTATTTGCAGAGCAGAACGCAGAAAGCGAAGCAGTCAGCAGCGTCAGGCCAAGCGCAGCAAGCACGAGCTTATGGTGATGGTGATGCCCCTGAGGCACGAAGAAATGCCGCTGAAGCTCCTCTTCTTCATTACAGCATATATATATATATATATATATATATATATATATATATATACGACGCAGCGAGCAATGGAGAGAAAAATGGTAGGTGTAACCTTAAGCGACTGGAAGAGAGCAGAGTGGATTAGGAATCAAACGGGGGTTAAGGATATCATAGTTGAAATCAAGAAAGAAAATGCACATGGGCCGGGCATGTAGCGCGTAGACATGATAACCGCTGGTCATTAAGGGTAACTAACTGGATTCTCAGAGAAGGCAAGTGGGTTAGGGGGAGACAGAAGATTAGGTGGGCAGATTAGATTAAGAAGTTTGCGGGTATAAATTGGCAGCAGCAAGCACATGACTGGGTTAACTGGCGGAACATGGGAGAGGGCTTTGCCCTGCAGTGGACGTAGTCAGGCTGATGTTATATATATATATATATATATATATATATATATATATATATATATATATATATATATACTTTTCTCCCTTATTTCATTGAACGAGGGCCTCGTACAGGCAGACTTGGTGTGTTTAGGTTGTATAAGAGGGACAATTAATCAGCTGCCCGCTCATAATAAGTTCACGTGCTACGTGACGCCAACCATGCGAATAAGAGTGTTTTCACACTCGTTGTTTGGCTTATAGATGGCGCTGACTGTCACTCCTACTTCTAAATTCACATATAAACCCCAAAAAGTGGATGGAGGGACGGCCGCTGTGATAGCTCAGTGGTTAGAGCATCGAACGCGTTATTCGAAGGTCGTGGGTTCGATTCCTGCTCACAGCTGGTAATTTTTCATCCACTTTTCTTTCTTCTTTCTTCTTATTTACATTCCATTGGTTCTAATAACTTCCCCTGTACATTCCTTCGCACTACTGTCTGTTATATCTCATTAATATTGTGTTAAAACACGGAAATACGAGCCCTTAGGTATACACTTCTCTCCCTTATTTCATTGAACGAGGGTCTCGCACTGGCAGAGTTGGTGTGTTTAGGTTGTATAAGAGGGACAATTAATCAGCTGCCCGCTCATAATAAGCTCACGTGCTACGTGACGCCAAACATGCGAATAAGAGTGTTTTCACACTCGTTGTTTGGCTTATAGATGGCGCTGACTGTCACTCCTACTTCTAAATTCACATATAAACCCCAAAAAGTGGATGGAGGGACGGCCGCTGTGATAGCTCAGTGGTTAGAGCATCGAACGCGTTATTCGAAGGTCGTGGGTTCGATTCCTGCTCACAGCTGGTAATTTTTTCATCCACTTTTCTTTCTTCTTTCTTCTTATTTACATTCCATTGGTTCTAATAACTTCCCCTGTACATTCCTTGGCACTACTGTCTGGTATATCTCATTAATATTGTGTTAAAACACGTAAATACGAACCCTTAGGTATACACTTCTCTCCCTTATATATATATATATATATATATATATATAAAATAAATAATGAAAGTCTCAAGTACTACAGACAAAATAGAACTGGCAGCAGAACTTTCGAAGTTCATAAATAGGCGTAAGGTATGCGATGCGAGAAGGTATAATATGGAGAGAATTGAACATGCTCTGAAAAACGGAGGAAGCGTCAAAGCAGTGAAGAGGAAACTCGGGATAGACAAAAATCGGATGTATGCTCTAAGGGACAAACAAGACAAAACAACTACCAATATGGATAGGATAGTTAAAATAGCAGAGGAGTTCTACAGAGATCTGTACAGTAGCCGAGACAACCACGACCCTAATACTATAAGAACTAGCAGTTACCCAGATGACACCACACTAGTAATGATAGAATAAGATAGAAAAGCTTTGGAGGGCATGCAAAGAGGCAAAGCTGCTGGTGAGGATCAGGTAACATCAGATCTGCTGGAAGATGGAGGACAGATTGCATTAGGAAAACTAGCCACCCTGTTTACGAGTTGTCTCCTGACAGGAAGAGTACCAGAGTCTTGGAAGAACGCTAACATAATCTTAATACATAAGAAAGGAGATGACAAGGACTTGAAGAATTACAGGCCCATCAGCTTGCTCTCTGTAGCATACAAGCTATTTACAAAGGTAATTGCTAACAGAGTAAAGACAACATTAGAATTCAATCGATCAAAAGAACAAGCAGCATTTCAAACAGGCTACTCAACAATCGACCACATTCATACTATCAATCAAGTAATAGAGAATTGCTCAGAATATAACCAGCCACTATACATAGCCTTCATAGATTACAAGAAGGCGTTTGATTCAGTAGAAATATCAGCCGTCATGCGGACACTGCGGAATCGGGGCGTGGATGAAGTATATATAAACTTGCTGGAAGAAATCTACAGGGGATCAACTGCTTCTTAAAAAAAGCAACAGAATACCAATCAAGAAGGGTGTAAGGCAGGGGGACACAATCTCCCCAATGCTAATTACCGCGTACTTACAGGAGGTTTTCAGAAGCCTAGAATGGGAACAGTAGGAGATAAGAGTTAATGGAGAGTACGTTAGTAACCTGCGCTTCGCCGATGACATTGCATTACTGAGTAACTCAGGGGACGAATTGCTGCTCAAGATTACGGAGGTAGACAAGGAGAGCAGAAAGGTGGGTCTTAAAATTAATCAGCAGAAAACGAAAGTAATGTACAACAACCTCGGAAAAGAGCAGCGCTTCGAGATAGGTGATAGTGTACTTCAAGTTGTAAAAGACTATGTCTACTTAGGGCAGGTAATAACCGACGAGTCGAACCACGAGATTGAAGTAACTAGAAAAATAAGAATGGGGTGTAGCACATTCGGCAAGCACTCTCAAATTATGACAGGTAGATTGCCACTATCCCTCAAGAGGAAGGTATATAACAGGTGTATCTTGTCGGTACTTACCTACGGAGCAGAAACCTGGAGACTTACAAAGGGGGTTCAGCTTAAATTGAGAACGACGCAGCGAGCAATGGAAAAAAAATGGTAGGTAAAACCTTAAAAGACAAAAAGAGAGCAGAGTGGATTAGGGGACAAACGGGGGTTAAGGATATCATAGTTGAAATAAAGAAGAAATGGACACGAGCCGGACATGTAGCGCGTAGACAGGATAACCGCTGGTCATTAAGGGTAACAAACTAGATTCCCAGAGAAGGGAAGCGGGATAGGGGGAGACAGAAGGTTACGGAAGTATAGTGTGGGACCCTCATCAAAACTATCTTCGCGAAAAACTCGAAAAATTGCAGAACAGGGCCCTGAGGTTTATATACTCAAAATACTCCTGGCGCGACAGTGCAACGGACATGCGTCATCAAGCGCACCTAGCAACTCTCTCTATCCGGTGTCATGTTGCTTCCATCAAGTTTTTTTATCTCCTTTTTCACAGTCACCTTAAAATCTGTAAAGACGACTATATTCATCCGCCGGGCCGCCGTTCTAGTAGGACGAACCATAATAAATGTATACGTCCCTTCAGTGCCCACAGCAATGTGTTTAAATATTCCTTTTTCCCTCGCGCTATGACCGCTTAGAACGCGCTACCAGGTGAAACTGTTAATATTACAAATATTGATGAATTTTGTTATTTTGTGGAGCAGTTAACTGAGCCAGTATAGTTACATTTTGCTGTTCTTGTTGTTGCGATAACGAAAAATGTGTTTTGCAGTTGTGCATTGTAATCTTTGTACATATATATTGTTTTTCATGTGTAGTACGTGGTTTTTATTATTACCTTTTCTTTTTTCTCGTCTTCTGGTGTATGGGAAGAGCACCAACGTAGTATCGTTGTACCCACTATTGCAAGTGTTTCGCTGTTGTGCGTATCGTTCCTCAAAATATTGTATTTCCTGAACTTTGTATCTACTTGGTTACCTGTGATGATGTATGCCCGCTTCCTGTATGGGTCTGAAGAAGGTCTACATTATTGTTAAGTAATATTACTAATACTAATAATAATAATAATAAATTGGCAGCTGCAAGCTCAAGACCGGGTTAACTGGCGGAACATGGGAGAGGCCTTTGTCTTGCAGTGGACGTAGTCAGGTTGATGATATATATATATATATATATATATATCTGACGTATGAAGCGATGGTTGGAGAGGCAGAGAAGGAAGAAGTGCAGAATGGAATAAACATGGCGTATGAGATATGGATATGAACTCTCATAAGGCTCTGAAGCGAACCCGATCTCCCCAATCAAAAAACTCTTCGCATAATTCGAAATCTAGAAAGTATCTATCCAAAAAAGAATTCTTTGAGAACATGTCTAAGAAAGACTTTTTGCGAAAGGACATTTTAGACCAAGCAGTTTCTGCGACGGTTCTGTCGTCAAAATAGGTTCGCTAACCATATTACAGTGGAATTGCAGATCTATATTTTCCGCAGCCACAGACTTATCATACCTTTTTTCACAACTTTCCCCGGATATTATATCACTGCAAGAAACCTGGCTTTCAACCAGCCAGAAGTTTCACCTAAAAAATTATCTGCTATTTCGACTGGACCGACCTAGCAGAGGTGGTGGGCTTGCTGTCTTGATAGCAACTAAGTTTAGTCACAAAGCTACGATCTCTTATCGTTGTGTGACTCCAGATTGTGAAATTTTGATAGTAGACATAATATTACCAGACGCTTCTCCCTTGTCGTTTGTAAATGCGTATTTCCCAGCCGGGGTGCAAGACACACGAAGTCTAGACGATATGTTCTCTGCCTGCAGAAAGGATATATTAATCACTGGAGACTTCAATTCACATCATGTGGCCTGGGGTTTTAAAACAGATTTAAGCGGAAAACGATTGTGGGAATGGGCTATTGACAAGAATTTATCTTGTTTAAATTCGCAATCTGCTACTTTTGTCCGAGGTCTCTCTAAATCTGTAATTGACTTGACATTTTCAAGCTCATCTCTAAATATATGTTCGTGGCAAACTTTAGACTGTGCTACTAACAGTGACCACTTGCCTATTAGTTTTGTACTGAACTTTCCAAGAATACATGTCGCCGAAAAGGCCCGCTCATTCCTCAACTATAGAAAATTAGAAAAAGACTTGGGGGCTACTTTTGATCACCGCAAGGACATACAAGGTGACATTAGGGCTATGAGTCTGTGTGCAGTGTTAAAAAGATCAGTAAAAGACGCAACGTTTAAATTAGACTCAGCCACAAGAGGTTCTTTTAGTCCATGGTGGACTGAAGAGTGCACGAGGAGCTATAAAAAACGGAAAGCTGCATGGAAACTGCTGGTCAACCAATGTCCAAAAAATTGGTGTGATTACAAATTCGCAGCAGCAGACTTCAAATGCACAGTAAGTACAGCAAAAGATGGTTATATTATAAAACGACATGAGTATCTTTCTAGGGCTAAAAACAAAAAAGCACTCTTCAGATTTTTAAGATCTCAAAAGATGTTACCACCCGCTGAAAATATTGACTCTTCTGTTCTTTCCCCCCGTGAGCTCTCTGATTTAGTAGAAAATATTGCGAAAGGGCTCCAAGATAGATTTATGTCAACTCTACCACTGCACATTGTGAACCCAATGGCAGGCGAGGATTTCGAGGAGGTTACTTTAGATGAGCTGGCAGAGATAATAAGGCACTTATCTCCTTCGGCACCTGGACCAGACGGGGTAACAAATTCAATGATAAAAGTAATATTCGAGATTTGTCCAACTGAAGTACTTAATCTGGTGAATTTTCTTTGACAAAAGCTTGGATACCTGCGGAATGGAAGCTGTCTAAAGTGATTCCACTTCTTAAAAAGCAGGAAAAAGGATTCGCCTTGGAAAATGTAAGGCCGATATCAATCACGTCAAATCTGGTTAAGCTAATTGAAAGAGTTTTGAATGCCCGGGTAATGAAATATATTAATAATAACGCAATATTAAACCCCCAGTAAAATCGGTTTTAGATCCGGTTGCTCAATATGGTGTGCGCATGTTGATTTAGAGAGCCGAATACAACTGGCTCGGCGTCGGCGCCAATACTGTGCTTTAGTTACTTTAGATTTGGCTAAAGCGTACGATAGGGTTGAGCATTCAATTTTATTAAAGCAGATGGCATATCACCACTTTCCCAACTACATCACTGCGTGGGTGTCGGAGTTTTTAAGAGGGAGAGAATATTACTGTTTTAAAGATGGGTACTCATCAAATAGATATAAGCAGACACGTGGCGTACCACAGGGGGCTGTCCTGTCGCCAGTTTTATTTAACATTTTCTTAAGCTCCATTCCATCAACTAAGGATATTCAGTTTTATGTGTACGCGGACGATATTGCTTTCTTCGCAAGTAATACCGACCTTCAATCATTATACGAGAGTCTACAAAATTATCTCAATATGATAGAAAGATGCCTTAAAAATATTCATATGACCCTGAACGTAAAGAAAAGTGTGCTCCTTGCATTCTCTTTTCTGCAGCCTATCAACATCTCGTTAATGTACAGTAATGAGCTCATTCCGCAGGCGAATTCCCTTAAATATTTGGGCATCATATATCATGACACATTAAATTGGAGAAGTCACATTGATGATGTGTACTCCAAGGCAACACGGGCTATGGGGTGGCTATGGAAGCTTGCAAACCGTAAAGCGGGTTTAAGAAGAGATGTGCTAATAATGATATATAAACTTTATGTGCGGCCCATCATGGATTTCGGATGTGTACTATTTTCTGGCAGCGCAGCCAATAAAATGAGACCCCTAATACTGCTGCAAAGAGAAGCGTTGCGTTTGTGTCTGGGTCTACCAAAGTTTGTTGCAAATAACGTGTTGTATATGGAAGCTCGCCTACCTTCTCTGCTAAATAGGTTTAAAATTCTTACTGTGCAAGCATTCTTAAAGATATACAGTTCACACCAAAGACTCTCATTTTACGCTTTCATTCAAGAACCGACTTTATTTTTCGAAACCCATTGGTCGCGACTACACACCCCGCAAATAGTATTTGCACAAGCGCTACTAAAGCAACTGAATGTAAAAATTAGACATATTGGTCCAATACACAACCTAAAGTCAATGCTTAGCATAAAATTCGATGATATATTTCCTCATAACGCGAAACAATAGGCATATAGGTATTTAAATGACCAGTTAGCAGATTATCTAGCCAACCTAGAGATGAGCAATATCATAGCGACTGATGCATCTGTGTCAAAAGAAAAGGCTGGGGTTGGCATCTTCTCTCCTTCTTTGGACTGGTCTTTTTCGATTCGACTCCCAGATTATACCCCGGTATTCATGGCAGAATTATTGGCCATTGTTCTTGTCCTACGCAAATTACCCTCAAGCGAATCATTAGCAGTTATCATTACAGATTCGTTATCAGTTTGTAATGCACTTTCTACGGCAGTAAATTCAGAGCTGATGAATACGTTTCGGCATTTAGTACCGAATAACATAAAAAAACTGCATTTGCTATGGGTACCAGGCCACCGCGGATTATATTTGAACGAAATGGCGGACTCTTTAGCAGCAGTGTCCCTGGGTGGGCCCACCATCCCAGTTTTGCCAGATACGGCTTACGTAACCGCGCTAAGGTTCCGAAATGCTTGCCTGCAATGGGGAAAAGGTAATTTGGATAAATTTAAAGATTTCGAGCATTTGAGCTATTGCTGGAATAAACAGTGGTGTGTATCTCGCCAGTTAGAGGTCACTTATACCAGATTGCGCTGTGCAGTTCCACAACTAAATTATTACCTTAATAAAGCTCAGCTCAAGGCGTCACCGCTATGCATTTGGTGCAACGAAATTGAAACAATTGCACATTTCTTTTTATTCTGTCATCGTTATTCTTATCAGAGAAAAAGATTTTTAGTAGCCCCATTACAAAAGCTAGGAATACAAGTAAATTTACTAGTAATTTTATAACTTGGCGGAACTTCATTTGGTTACTGCCACAGGGATGTATGCTCCGCTGTGTTTGATTACATCAACGCAACTAAAAGATTACCATGCTAGTGAACCACTACCTTTTCAGATCTTTAGTTTATAATTTGTAGTTATGTCTTTCAAAAACAAAAGATGGTTTGACCGCTTGCTCAGCACACATTTTTGTTTTTTGGTAGTAATATTTTAAGCTACTTTTTCAGATTGGCTTCATTTTCAGTTTAGTTTCATTTAAGTATCCTGCCGCCTGGTTCTTGGCCCATCCCCCTTTGTGGGTAAGCGCCATCCATCAAAGGTCATCAGCATCAGCATCAGCATCAGCGTATGAGCCAGGCCGCGTCAGCCAGTCATCATAGCGTCATACGAGTCGACAGGATGAAGACCTGGCAGCCCCTTCATCAGCCGGCCATCATCATCGAACGCCTTAGCAAGATGCAGTGACCGAACGTGGACCACACAAGTTCATCCCATATCTACACCATGAACAGCATCATGACAGCACCATCAGCTGACCTTGACATCCCCAAGTACACCGGAGCAACGGACGATGGACGACGTACATGGAGAGCACCTTGCCATTTCTTCCATTAGCATTCATACCTTTGCTACTGAACAGCGCAAGGATCAATGGATCGCCTCACTGATCGACTTGCTGGCTGATCCATCCACTCCATCCACTCGCGCGTTGCGTCGTCAAGCCCACCATTTCGCCGTTCGCGACGACCTCCTCCACAGGCGCAACTACAACGGTGACGGCCGCCAGTGGCTACTAGTCATACCTCGAAGTATGCGCTGTGACATATGCGAGTTCTTTCATTCCGATCCGCAATGTGCGCACTCCGGGGTATCGAAAACTTACCACCGCATTCGCCAACGGTACTTTTGGCGCGGCATGTACCGCTACGTACAGAAATTCGTTCGCTCCTGCATAGATTGTCAGCGCCGAAAAGCTTCAACGCACCTGTCACCGGTAGGTTTGCCATCTCTACCTTGCCCTGCCAGGCCCTTTGGGCGCGTTGGCATCGATTTGTATGGGCCACTTCCACTGACGTCGGCTGGTAACCGCTGGGCCATTGTCGCTGTGGACCACCTCACGCGATACGCCGAAACGGCTGCTCTCCGCGCGGCTACAGCGAGCGATGTGGCCTCCTTTCTGCTCCAACGATTCATTTTGCGACACAGTCCACCCCGGGAACTGCTCAGTGACTGAGGCCGCGTCTTCCTGTCTGAAGTCGTTGAAGCCATTCTTAAAGAGTGCAACGTTGTTCACCGCAAAACTGCTGCTTACCACCCGCAGACGAATGGCCTCCCTGAACGCTTCAACTGTACGCTCGGCGACATGCTCTCCATGTACGTCGCCATCGACTTGTACAGGACTGGTTCGACCTGTTCGAGCTCCACGCTACCGCTGCATCATGGTCGGAACGGGAGATGGTCACCAACTTTAGCGGCTACGTCTCTGGTGAGGCCTTCAAATTCTACCTCACCCACATAATTCAAAACGACGAGTCTTGGCAAAAGATAAAACAAGAAATGATCGTTTGGTTCAAAGAATACGATGACGACTACGACGAAGACTTGCTTGTAACCCACCATCCACAGACAACCACACTCGTTCATCACAGTCAAAAGCAGCCTTCACGAACTGACTCCTCAAGTGCATATAAATCAAACGCTCACCGTTTGCCTTGTAATGACACCGTGTCCACGACCAGCGAACTGTCGACGCATTGAGAAACTACCCAACCACGCCATGACGACTCGAAAAGGTGTTTCTCATCACAAGACTTTATTTCTATGGTTCAGCAGACTGTGCAGATTGAGCCTAGTTATGCCACGTCACCTGTGGTATCCTCATTCACAGCTCACTAATCCAAGTACCGAAAGAATGCGGAAGTAATACAAAGATCAAACCTCGCACGCATCTGTCCGTCAGAAGCGTCCATACTAAACAACCTTACCGGAGCCTCTGAAGAGCATTTTAGCAATGATGGCGCATTACCAACTATGCGCGACCAGCAAGACACCAGCCCATTATGCATCAGCTGTTTACGGGACATATTAACTTGCGAAAGAAGTGAATGCCCAATCCCGAAAGGGGCTCCACTACAACCATCTTCTGAGCAACATCAGCAAAGCAAGCAAAGCCTAGTTTACAAACACATGCGACCACAAAAGAGACTGCAACAAAGGCATAGACGAACGCGAAATTCAATGGAATCGCGTTCACCAATTGAAGAACATCGAAAAATAAGATCTCCAAACCAAAGACCATTTGAAGACGTCAGACACTTTCGCACAAAGAAAAGTCGCCAGAAACGCTCCCTGCGCCTGCTATTACACCCACTGCAACACCACAGAAAACGCAGAGAAAGACGAGGAAGCACTGCTTGCCCACTGCAAGCACTCCGGCACTCAGTTACAATATGTCGAGAAGCACGCACGCAAGAAGCATCGGGATTGCACCATGCACGACGCGAAATACAACCCCGACGACATCCGAGCTGCCGATACAACAAGAACGTGAAACTTCGTTCTTCGCAGCTGCTGAAGCCACGTCACGGTCAGTGCAGTTGTGCAGGACGCGGTTATCTTCTCCAGAACGCCACAGTCAGCCTCGCCCACCAGAACTCCTGCGTTAACCGGACTGCTGCACTCCTCCCTGAAGTCTTTGAAAGTTTACGGAACTTCCCTGGAGCATAGAACAAATTGTGAATTTGGACATTTATGGCTTTTCAACATCTCCTAGTTTACTTTTTCTTGTTCATAATTCATGCATTCTTTCGGGGGGAGGGGGAATCGTCTGACGTATGAAGCGATGGTTGAAGAGGCAGAGAAGGAAGAAGTGCAGAATGGAATAAACATGGCGTATGAGCCAGGCCACGTCTCCCATTCATCGTAGCGTCATATATATATATATATATATATATATATATATATATATATATATATATATATATATATATATATATATATATATATATTGTGGCAAAGCCTTCGAACAGTGGGTCGTACTCTCCAGTGCCTTCTAGTGGGTCGCCCTTTTCATAAGAAGAAGAGCAGCTCGTGCAGAGAGTCGGTCCCCGGATTGACTGTCGCTGTCGTGGATCATCAACGAGTGTCCGCCAATAAACGTCTTAACAATTTAGTAGAGAGTGCTGTCCCTTTCAGAGATCTTTGGTTCGCATTCGATGCCCTTGGAGCTTCGATCCCGTACCGTGCCTTCGACCATGCACCGAGACGCCGCTCAGCAAACGCTCCCTCCTACGCCAACGCCATGTCCCGGTGTCCCCCGCATACGCGACCCTCCTGTCTTCACCGGCGCGGATGGCACTGACGTCGAGGACTGGCTCGCCATGTACGAACGCGTGAGCGTCCCCAATCATTGGGATGAGGCAGCTAAACTCGGTAACCTGTTTTTCTACTTCGTGGGTGTGGCCGGAATGTGGTACAACAACCACGCATCTGATTTCTCGACTTGGTCCGCTTTTAAGACCGCTGTCGTTGACGTGTTCGGCCGTCCTGCCGTTCGTAAACTGCAAGCCGAACAGCGTTTACGTGAACGAGCACAGCAGACCGGCGAGTCCTTCAGAAGTCACATTGAGGACATCCTTGACTTGAGCAAGAAAGTCGACCTGAACATGTCAGAGACTGACAAAATCACGCATGTTCTAAAAGGCATCACCGACGATGCCTTCACCATGCTCCTGGCCAAGAACCCTCATACTGTGGCAGAAGTCATTACATTATGCCAAAGTTACGACGAGCTGTGGCGGCAGTGGTTGATGACCCGTCGACCGCCACCACGTGATGCTGGTCTCTCGGCTTTGTCAGCGGTTCCTGACCACACAACCTTGCTCGCCGAAATCAAGTCATTCGTGCGTGAGGAAGTTGCCCGCCAGGTCTCTTTACTGGCTTTTGCTCCGGCGCAACATGCTCAGCAGCCATCAAGTACACTTCTACCTCCGCTCCGCCGAGCCATTCAGCAGGAAATCGCGCAGGTCGTTCCAGAATACCACCAGCCGCCTCTTGTATCTGCGCCACTCAGCAACGCCCAAGTTGTAGCCAGGCCGCCCTCACCGATTTCTGTGGATTGCCCTCTAAGTTACACCGAAACCACCGCGAGGCCCCAGGCCTTCGGAGAAACTGTGTCGCCTACATACACGACGTCACCCACGTGCCCCGAGTGCCGCCCACCATACACTCATATCAGCAGCCGGCTAGCCCATCGCGTTCCGCAACATGGATGGGACCCGCGAACAGATGGCGCACTGCTGACAATCGCCCCATCTGCTTTGCTTGTCGTCGCGTCGGTCATGTAGCAAGCTATTGCAATCGTGTGCAGCAACCGCAGGTCGCCTCGAACTTTCCCAGCCAATCAAGCCGCTCTTATGACCAACCTCCGCCTATGTCACCGTCGTCCCGCCCCGCCCCGTCTACCCGCCGTTCACCATCTCCGCGACGTCGCTCACTGTCGCCGATGCGGCCACGTCCACTCGAGGGCGACCAGGAAAACTAGTCGTCGCAGTCCACGAGGCAAGGGCTGCGACGCTGTCGATTTGCGGAAGCCCTCAGGAAAGCCCATCGAACGTGATAGACATACTTGTGGATGGCGTTCGTGCATCTGCCCTTGTAGATACTGGAGCCGCCGTATCCGTCATGGACGCAAAACTTAGCCGATTACTGCGCAAAGTGACCACGCCACTCTCCGGGCTCTCCCTCCATACAGCCAGCGCCCAAAGCATTCACCCTACGGCGATGTGCACAGCCCGCCTTATGATTCAGGACGTGATGTATGCGGTCGAATTCATCATAATTCCTTCATGCTCTCACGACGTCATCCTAGGATGGGATTTTCTCTCCCGCCATGACACAGTCATTCATTGCGCACCAGCAGAAATAGAACTCACACAATTCTCTTCTTTGACGCTGGCCGGCAGTCCATCTGCTGCAAGGAAGTTACTCGTCAGAGATGACACCCAAGCGCCTGCAAACTCGTCCGCGACGGTGTCGGTCTACTTCGCAAGCTTTTCTGACACCGCTGCACTCCTCTCGCCATCTCATCGTGTTTTCATCAGAAAAGGCTTGCTGGTTCCTTTCGCGACCGTGCAACTCACTCACGGCAGCACTACTATTTTTGTAGTGAACTCATCCCCGTACAGCATTACGTTGGTGCGAGGGGAATGTCTCAGCAGCGTGGAACCCATCGAAGACGAACAAGTTATGGAACAAGTTATGGATCAACCCGATGACATGCACTGCTCAAGTTCTAGTACGCTTAGTGCTGTTTCGACATCTGCTTCACCATCCGATGATGTATTCGGTCCCTCTATTCCCGACAACCTTACACCAGGCCAGTGTTCCCAGCTTCTGGGCCTGTTGGAAGAATTACGGTCTTCTTTTGATGTCGCCCAACCTTCTCTCGGCCGCACATCCACCGTTACGCATCGCATCGACACAGCCACCACTGAGACAGCGTTCATATTGCGTATCTACCACAGAACGCCATGTAATCAACGAGCATGTCGACGACATGCTTCGCCATGATGTTATTCGACCCTCTAGCATCCCCTGGGCGTCTACTGTCGTTCTCGTCACGAAGAAGGATGGTTCTGTGGGCTTCTGTGTGGACTACCGACCCCTCAACAAAATTATTCGTAAGGACGTGTACCCACTACCGCGGGTAGATAACGCGATTGACAGCCTGCAAGAAGCAGAATTCTTTTCATCCCTCGATTTGCGCTCAGGGTACTGGCAAGTACCTATGACTGAGGACGCTCGACCGAAGACCGCTTTTGTCAACCTTGACGGCTTGTACGAATTCAACGGGCGCCACCTTTGAGCGCATGATGGATACTGTTCTGCGTGACCTGAAATGGCACACGTGCCTGTGCTACCTCGATGACGTCGTCGTTTTTGCTCCGAACTTCTCGACGCACCTTCAACGCCTATGGCATGTTTTAACGCTTCTGAGTGACGCCAGTCTGCAACTGAACCTAAATAAGTGCCGATTTGCAGGTCGGCAGCTGACAATACTTGGCTACGTCGTGTCCAAGGACGGAATTCTCCCTGATCCAGCTAAGCTTCGGGCCGTGACTGAGTTCCCCAAGCCGACATCCGTCAAGGAACTGCGCAGTTTCGTAGGGCTGTGTTCCTACTTTCGGCGCTTCATTCGAAACTTCGCGACTATCATATCGCCTCTGACGAAGCTCCTTGGAAGTAACGGGCCTCTCCATTCGTGGTCATCACAGTGCGACGACGCTTTCACAATGCTCCGTCGTTTGTTGACGTCGCCTCCCATACTCCGCCACTACGACCCTACGGCCTCTACAGAGGTACACACGGATGCCAGTGGTGTCGGCCTTGGCGCTGTCCTTGCGCAGCACAAACCAAGGTTCCCGGAATATGTCGTGGCGTATGCAAGCCGTACGCTTACTAAGGCCGAGACTAATTACACCGTCACCGAGAAGGAATGTTTGGCAATCGTCTGGGCCCTTACGAAGTTCCGACCTTATTGTATGGTCGCCCATTTGATGTCGTCACCGACCATCACGCTCTATGCTGGTTGTCGTCATTGAAAGATCCCTCAGGCCGTCTCGCCCGGTGAGCTCTTGGCCTGCAAGACTATGACATCCACGTGCTGTACCGCAATAGAAGGCAACATGCTGACGCCGACGCCTTGTCACGCTCTTCCTTGCCTGACGACAATGCCCACTACTTCGCGTCTCACCTTGCCATTTCTTCCATTAGCATTCATACCTTTGCTACTGAACAGCGCAAGGATCAATGGATCGCCTCACTGATCGACTTGCTGGCTGATCCATCCACTCCATCCACTCGCGCGTTGCGTCGTCAAGCCCACCATTTCGCCGTTCGCGACGACCTCCTCCACAGGCGCAACTACAACGGTGACGGCCGCCAGTGGCTACTAGTCATACCTCGAAGTATGCGCTGTGACATATGCGAGTTCTTTCATTCCGATCCGCAATGTGCGCACTCCGGGGTATCGAAGACTTACCACCGCATTCGCCAACGGTACTTTTGGCGCGGCATGTACCGCTACGTGCAGAAATTCGTTCGCTCCTGCATAGATTGTCAGCGCCGAAAAGCTTCAACGCACCTGTCACCGGTAGGTTTGCCATCTCTACCTTGCCCTGCCAGGCTCTTTGGGCGCGTTGGCATCGATTTGTATGGGCCACTTCCACTGACGTCGGCTGGTAACCGCTGGGCCATTGTCGCTGTGGACCACCTCACGCGATACGCCGAAACGGCTGCTCTCCGCGCGGCTACAGCGAGCGATGTGGCCTCCTTTCTGCTCCAACGATTCATTTTGCGACACAGTCCACCCCGGGAACTGCTCAGTGACTGAGGCCGCGTCTTCCTGTCTGAAGTCGTTGAAGCCATTCTTAAAGAGTGCAACGTTGTTCACCGCAAAACTGCTGCTTACCACCCGCAGACGAATGGCCTCCCCGAACGCTTCAACTGTACGCTCGGCGACATGCTCTCCATGTACGTCGCCGCCGATCACACACATTGTCATTCCATCCTACCCTTCGTCACCTACGCATATAATACCGCCCCTCAGAGCACTACTGGCTCTTCACCTTTTTTTTTATTATATGGAAGGCACCCGTCGCACACCATCGACATGATACTTCCGTACAGGTCAGATCCGTCTGAGTGGGCGCCTATTTCTGCTACAGCCAAGCTTGCTGAAGAGTGTCGAGAGCTTGCAAAGACCTTTACTGCACACAATCCAGAGCGGCAAAAAAGCATTCGCGCTGACGCCAGCACTACTGCGCCCACGTTTCTCCCTGGAGCGCTCGTCTGGCTCTCGATCCTACCACTGCAACTGGCCTATCTTCAAAACTATTGCCCAAATACGAAGGCCCCTACCATGTCGTCAAATGCACTTCCCCTGTCAACTACTTGATTGAACCAATGGAACCATCTTCGGACATGCGCCGTCGAGGACGCGACATTGTTAACGTGGAGCGCCTCAAGGCCTACCATGACCCGCTCATTGTAACCACCTGTTAGGTCGCCAGGCGGCTCCATTTCGTACCCGGGGTAGTTGTGGCAAAGCCTTTGAACAGTGGGTCGTTCTCTCCAGTGCCTTCTAGTGGGTCGCCCTTTTCATAAGAAGAAGAGCAGCTCGTGCAGAGAGTCGGTCCCCGCATTGACTGTCGCTGTCTTGGATCATCGAGTGTCCGCCAATAAACGCCTTAACAATATATATATATATATATATATATATATATATATATATATATATATATATATATATATATATATATATATATATATATATATATATATATATATATATATAGGGGCGGTTGATATCGTTTAGGTATCCCGACATGAACGATGTCAGTCTGGCGACCGAGTGGAGCCAGGCTGCGGTCGATCTCGTAGTTAACGGCCGAAATCTTGCGTATGAACGTATAGGGTCATTCCATGATTGCGCTGAGTTTGCCGCGGTTCGGGTGCCAGGGTGTTTCCCATAGAACAAAGTCTCCCACTTGAAGCTCTAATGGAAGGAACTTCTTGTCATATATGATCTTGTTTTTCTCGTGATATGCTACTGAATTGCGGACTGCGTTTGTACGAGCTTCCTGCAGATTTTCGGCAACGCCTGAAAGAAGATAGGAATACTATGGTGTACCTTACATAAGAAAGCAGGGTGGGTAGCCTGTGACTTCGCGAGGTGTTCTATTGTACTCGTCGACAACGTCCGAGAGGAGACGCAGCCACGGTTTTCGGGGTTCGCCGTTGATCTTGCATCAGAGGCGAGTAACGATCGTCTGATTAGTGCGCTGGTTTTGGCCATTACACTGCGGGCGTTGTGAGCTTGTTAAAGCTGATGAATATTGTTGTGCTTGAGGGACTGCTTAAATTTGCCGGCAGTGAATCCTGTGCCGCGGTCGGAAAGGAACTTCCGAGGCTTTCCAGCAGCGAAGATACTCTTCAGCCAAGAGATGTATGCGTCTCAAGTCTAATTTTTGTGTGCGAAAGCCGAGACATAATGGGTGGCATGATCAATGGCTAAGTGAATGAATCTTTTGGATGAGCCGTAGTTTCCAAAACCTCCGATAGTGTCCATGGTCAAAAGAGCAAATGGTTGTTCCGTTGGTGGCAAAGACTGCAAGGAACCAAATCATTTGGTCTTCGGTTTCTTGCAGCGCTGGCAAGTATCGCAGTGGCGTATGTACTCGCTCACGTCGGTGATGATGTCGGGCCAATAGTAGTGTGAAGAGAGAAGCCGTAACGTCTTCTTTACCCCGACATGACCGAAAGCGTCATGAGCTTTTTTTGGAGAAGAGAAGACCGGAGGGCAAAAGGCACATAGACTTTTCGTATTCCTCTGCGTGTCACTATAATCAGTCCGTTCTCAATGGTATGCTTTCCGGGTGGTTTGTCGTTGTGATGCTCTCGCAGTTGCTCAGCAGATAGGAGTTGAACTACCAGGCTTCGAGATAGTGCATCAGCTTCAATGTTGTCAATGCTCTTTTGGTGTTTGATGTTCACGTCGTACATGGAGAGTTTCAAGGACCACCGGAAAAGTCGGCCTCGGGGATTCTCGATGCTTTTAAGCCATGGCAACGCTGCGTGATCTGTGATCACAGTGAAAGGTTTCCCGTGTAGATAGCTGTGCCATTTATCAATGGCATCAATAATTGCCAAACATTCGAGTTGTATGATGGCTAATTTATTTCGTGTTTTAGTAACTTCCGTGAATGGTATGCAATTGGGTGTTCTCTACCTTCATCAGCCTGCTTCAAGACGGCGCCGATACCTCTGTTGGATGCATCGCAGTATAGTACACAAGGCTTAGTGGCATCGTAGATGTTAAAGATTGGCTCTTCTGTCACGCATTTCTTGAGCTGAGTGAAAGCCAGTTCACACTCCGAATCCCAGTTCCAGAGGGCGTCTTTGCTGAGCAGGCGTGTCAGTGGGTGAGTTATTTGACTGAAGTGGTTGGTGTATCGAAGGTAAACATTGACAGTGCTGAGAAAATGCTGCAACTCTTTAGGGCGTGATGGGGTCGGAAACCGTAGGATTGCGTCCACGTTGCTTTGCTTTGGAGTGATGGTGCCATGCGAAACCTTGTGTCCCAGGCACTCAATAGAGGGTCGAGTGAATTGACATTTCTTTAATTTCAGCATGACGCCTTCGCTTTTGAAAGCTTTCAAAATGCCTTCTAGAGGCCTCAGATGGTCTGGAAACGTGTCAGAGTAGACAACAATGTCATCGAAGTAATTCGTGACGTTCTGCAAACAGTGTTTTGCCAATATGAATTTGACAGCCCGTTCGAAGGTGGCCGGAGCATTCCGAAGACCAAAACGCATGACGAGCCACTCGTAGTGACCGGTACGTGTGACAAACGCCATTTTCAGAATGTCATCAGGGTGAATCTTCACGTGCCAGTAACCTGACGTTATGTCTAACGTCGAGAAGTATGTAGATTTCCCCAGAGAATCGAGAACGTCATCGATGCGAGGAATGGGCTGATAATCAGGCACCGCCAATTCATTCAGCTTGCGGTAGTCGATGCAGAAGCGAGTGCGTCCTTCTCCTTTTTCTCTGCCAGAAGTGCTGGCGCAGCGTATGGGGAGGTAGATAGTCGTATGACACCTTGCTTGAGAAGCTCGTTGATCTGTCTGTCCATTTTAACCCTGTCGGTTTCTGAGCATCGATAGGGAGCTCTACGAATGGAAACATTGTTGGTGAGATGAATGCGATGCATTTCGCCATTGATGCACCCAATGTCTGTCTGTGACTTGGAAAAAATGTCATCGTACTTGTGCATAAGCTGCTTCGATGCCAACTGTTGAGTTTTATTTAGATGTAGTACATCACAAACGTCAACACCTTGCAAAGACGCGCCCATGTTAGCCGTGGTGTGGTTTTGTGTACGAGAATGGAGGATGTCTTTCCCTTGGCGTAGGGTCATGGTGTCAAGGTCCAGCGACAAGTTAAAGAGGCAAGCACTATGCAAGCCAAGAAGTAAGTTGCTCTTCATGCGAAGTAGAACATGAGCCTGAATTTCTCTTGTCACTTTTCCTTTCTGTAACTTTAGATTAACGCGACCCAAAGTTTTGGTAGATGATGTGACTTGTTCAACTGAGATGCATGAATTCCTCATTATTGGCAGGTGAAGTGCCTTCAGCACTGCTTCGCTGATACAGGCAATCGTAGCTCCGGTATCAAGAGTAGTGCTGACAGAGTATCCGTTAATGAGGGCATCAAACTTAATTACATGAACTCTGGGTCGCCCTCCTCGTTTTCTTGGTTGGTGGAGAGGGCGGAAATGCTTGCATGTCGTGGGCATTCATTATGCCAGTGCATCTGTCGAGGTAAGCCATCCATCGCGCAGTGTTTGCACTCACGCACGGGTGTTCGTACCGGGGTATTACGTGGACGCTGACTAGTTCTGTCACTTGTTACGTTAATCTGCGTATTCCGAGCTGGTGGAAAACGATGTAACTTCACTTCCTGCATGGTTGACTCTACATGAAGTGGAGCTGTAAGCCATGCCTCTGGTGTAGACGAGGTAATTCCAGCAAGCGCCATCTCCATATGCACAGGAAGGCCGTCGATGAGCCCTGATAAAAAGTGCGTGTCTTTTAGGTAGGCGAGGCGTCCGAGAAAAATTTTTTCATTATAGGATTCCTTCAAGCTCTGGCCTGTTCGCTACCGACAATGAACGAATTGGCGAAAAGGATCCACGACGCCGCTCGTAAAGCGTTCCTTCATGCGTTCACATAAGCTCTCCCAAGACGCGTCTGTGTCGAAAACCTCGGTGAGAAACCATCGGAAAGCCTCACCTTCAAGGTAATCGGAGAAGTAGGACAGCTTGTCTCGCTCCGTCCATGCTGCGGCCGCAGTCCTCACCTCAAAGAGCCGGAGCCACTTGTCAAAGGGGACGTCCGTAGATGCTCCCGAGTACTTCGGGATGTTGATGACTTTCTTAGATGTCGCCATGATGAAGGGCACGGTAGATGCTGTCGACTAGTGTGACGCAGGAGACTTGATGGCTGTACGATGAACCGTTTGTTTGTCTTCGTCTTCCTCCTTTTCTACCATTCCACCACACCATTCTCGTGTGGTTCATCACACGAGAACGGTGTAACGTAAGTAGGTAGTGACTGAAGGTAGAGGCTGAGGAAGAAGTGGTGCTTTGGAATAAACATGGCGTATGAGCCAGGCCACGTCTCCCATTCATCATAGCGTCACACGAGTCGGCAGGATGAAGACCTGGCCACCGCTTATCAACCTCACATCATTAACGAAGCCACCGGCAGTACGCCTCAACTGAATATCGACTACAGAAGAGGTGATCTCAGTCGCATGCAGTTATCGGCATCATGACAGAACCATTGACTGACCTTTTCATCCCCAAGTACACTGGAGCAGTGGACGATGGACCTGTACAGGACTGGTTCGACCTGTTCGAGCTTCACGCTACCGCTGCATCACGGTCGGAACGGGAGATGGTTACAAACTTCAGCGACTACCTGACTGGTGAGGCATTCAAATTTTACCTTACCCACATCTTCGACAACGACGAATCGTGGCAGAAGATCAAAGAAGAGATGATCGCCCGTTTTAACGACTACAATAAGGATTACCTTATTACTAATCATGTGAAGACAATCCCACTCAGCCGCCACAGTTCACGCTCTTTTCTTAAAAGACATAGCTTTCCATCAAATTTCTCTTCTGCACGAAAATCCGCATTTTCAAAATAATCAATCCAACATATGACACGAGACGCTGCTCACCCTACTGCTGCCCAGCATGCTTCGTCTCGCATACATGGTCCACCACCCGGCTTTCTACCACGCAGCTCTTCTAAGGCTCCTAATAGGCGCTATTCGTGTCCTAAGGACGCCTTATTCGCAGTAGACCAGCTGACGCATGGGGAAAATACCGAACAACACCATGGCGACTCGAAGAGGGAAAATTGGTCTTCACGCATTCGAGCAGCTTGAAAATTGGTCTTGCACATTTGGCCCACCTCCTTGTTTTCCCCCAATTGGCTCTTTCGTCGCTCACACGCCCTCTACGGTCGGGATAGAGCTGCGGAACTCCGAATATACTCAGCCAAGTCCAGGGTCAACTGTCCCCATTCATGCGTCAAAACAGCTAAACAGCTTATCTCCAAAGTTGCGGACACAGAGAAACAGCCCCAAGTAAAATTTGATCAAACCAATCCTTTCGCAGTGTCGCCGTCGAGTTCCCAGCCACCTGAGAGCCCAACCAACACAGGAGGCTCGGAAGGATCAACTCTCAAGCATTGCCCTGTGCTAGGAATGTCCATTAAGAATGTCGTTGCAAGAGCCTCAGCAGATTTTTCTTTCAATTCTGGCGCACTATCTTCATTGCCTGACACGAATCGCGACACCCTAACTAGTATCAACTATTTGCTGGTCACATCAACCTACAAAGAAAAGCGGGCTCACGTTTCTAAAGGAAGTTCACCTCGCCAGATAGTGCAACATGAGCAATGCCAACAAAAGCAACAAGGAGATGCTCAACAACTAAAACGGCCACATCAACAAGGATAACAAAGAACTAAAGACACACCGCAAGCGCACTTGCGGCTTAAAGAATGTCGCGAACAACGACCACTACAGAAGAGACTGATTCCGCATTTGAGCCATTTTCGCAGAAAGAAAAGCCAAGGAACTTTTCTGCACCAGCGTTCAAGATTGCGCCTTTGATTTGAACACCTGCGCCATCGCCATAGAAAACTCCCTAAACGCCACAAAACAATCGCTTGTACTCTGCAGGAACATAGGCAGTGCCCAATCAGCCAAGATCAACGGGTGCGCAAACTGCATGCACGGCGTTTGTATGACCCACGACGAAAAATGCGACGCCTACGAAACATCCAATCCTGCAAAGCGTTCCAACCGCGTTCGTTCTTTGCAAGAATACCGGCTGTATTTCCATCTGTTTCCACGCTCAAAGCATGTTTATGTTGTCGAGAGCATAACAGCCAGCCTCGCCTACCGGAGCTGTACTTCATAACCTCAGATTGCTGCCCTCTCTTGTGAAGACTACGTGCAATCTTAGGGAACTTCAATGTAATGTGCAACTACGGCCCATTTCGATGTTTCTTTTTGCGTTCTAGTACTGCTCATTCATTAGGCATTGTACTATACAACACGCGCATTCTTTCGGGGGGAGGGGGAATTGTGTAACGTAAGTAGGTAGTGACTGAAGGTCGAGGCTGAGGAAGAAGTGGTGCTTTGGAATAAACATGGCGTATGAGCCAGGCCACGTCTCCCATTCATCATAGCGTCACACACACACACACACACACACACACACACACACACACACACACACACACACACACACACACACACACACACACACACACACACACATATATATATATATATATATATATGTGAATATATATATATATATATATATATATATATATATATATATATTTATATACCGAACCGCCAGTGCCAGGAGGGGCCGTCTGATCGGGAGGATTGCGCTAGTGAACGGAAACATACACAGACCGCTGACATCAGAAAGGTGAAGGGGAGAGGGGGGAGAGAGATGGGGGGGGAGTGGAGGGAAAAGTGGAAGGGGGGCACCCGAGGGGCGTTCACCGTATATTATTTTTCTCTTTTTTCTTTTCTTTCTTTCCTTTTCTTTTCTTTTTTTCTTTCCTTTTTTTTCCCTCTTACCTTGCCCTCTGATTCGAGATTGTATAAAGCTGAGCACCGACAAACTGTATCTTTATTCCTGATGAAGGCCAGACTCTAGGCCGAAATGTCGAAATAAATCACGTTGTGACCGCTCACGGAGGATCTACTAGACTATATATATATATATATATATATATATATATATATATATATATATATATATATATATATATATATATTCTGGTAGATACTGTGGCACGGGTGATCGCTCTGGTATGGAAGTATTGTTGTCGATCCGTTGGTTTGCGATAACCCCGCCGCGGTGGTCTAGTGGCTAAGGTACTCGGCTGCTGACCCGCAGGTCGCGGGTTCGATTCCAGGCTGCGGCGGCTGCATTTCCGATGGAGGCGGAAATGTTGTAGGCCCGTGTACTCAGATTTGGGTGCACGTTAAAGAACCCCGGGTGGTCAAAATTTCCGGAGCCCTCCACTACGGCGTTTCTCATAATCAAATGGTGGTTTTGGGATGTTAAACCCCACAAATCAATCAAATCAATCAACCGTTGGTTTGCGATATAGGGTTGTAGAAAGCTTGTCTCCTTCTATCGTTATGGTAACATCTAGAAAATTTACGGTTTCTTGCGAGTTGGTTGTGTGTGATGTCTATGTTCGTATGTACAGCGTTGTAAGTGTTGATAAAGTTGAGTTAATCCTCGCTGGGGGTCCAAATAAGAAAGATGACGTCTATGTATCTTCTGTATAAGAGTGGTTTCAAGGAACTTTGTGCAAGAAATTTGAATTCTAGCTTTCCCGTATATATGTTGGCATAAGTGGGTGCTATTTTAAGCCCATAGAGGTCCCACTGATTTGTCAAAAATATTTGGTTAAATTCAAATGAAATTATTTCTAGGACCATCCTCGTCAAAGTTGCCATGGCAGAGAAATCAGGGGTGTCAGGTTGTCTATGGTCTATGTACATGTTTTGTAATGCAGTGATGCCGTCGTCGTGGGGCATAATTGTATACAATGAGGACACATCAAAAGTAACTAAGTACGAGTTTTTCGGCACACAAACCTGCAATGTCTCGAAGAAAATGTGTGGTTTTGTTTATGTACCAAACGAGGGTGCATGGAATGTGGCTTATTAATTCGTCCACGTACCCTAATATGGGTTTAGTTATCGTACCTAAGCCTCTCATGATCGGTCGACCTGAGTTACGGGGTTTATGATTTTTTGGGAGGGTGTAGAAGCGACCTGGACGAGGGTATACTGCTCGCATTAGTTTGTGGTCAGTGTTGGTTATCTTTTCTGCGTACCAGCTTCTTTAGTTCTGTTCACAGGATAAGTTTGTATTCGTCTGTCGGATCACCCGAGGGGTGTTCGTAAAATTTTGAGTCGTCTAGTTGGTGGTAGGCTTCTTGTAAGTAGTTGGTTGTATCAATGACTACAAATGCTCTTCCTTCGTCAGCGTGTCTTGTTGTTATGTCTGTCCTAGATGCCAGATTTCTCATACTCATTTTTTCATATTTTGTCATGTTTTCTCGCTTTCCTTTCTGTCTGTGGTATTCGTTCACTATATCTTTCTGTACTGCGGTATATAAAAGTCCAGACACTAGTCTCTATTACTGTTCGGTGTCCAATCATTTGTTTTACGACAGTGAATTGTTTCGTGGTTAGAGGGCCTGTCCAAAAAATATTCGCGCAACCTTAAGCTTCTAGCGAAGTTGTCGAGGTCTCGGAGAAAGTGGATTTCATCAAAAAAATTTGTGGTCGGGCAGAATCTCAGTTCTTTAGATAGTAGTTTTTCTTCGTCAGGTGACAAACTCGTGTCTGATAGGTTTACAATCACAATGTCATAGGGTGTGTTCATAGATGGGTGTTCGTTTGTACCGTTAGTGGTTTCCTGCGTGGTGTTGTATTGGTGTGGAATGACCTCAGGAAACGCGGGGTTGGGGACATAGTCTTTTTGAGTTTATGAATTCTTGTGGTTCTGATGGATTGGTATTTATTGTGCTCGAATTCTGTTAACAGGGTATTTCCTCGTTAGATAAAGTGTTGTGGCGGATAATGGTGTTGGTCATAGCGACCAGTTTTTCTGCCTGCTTATCACTGTGATTGAAAGCCATTTTTTTAAATTTATGAGGTGCCTCAAGGAGGACATTTTCCCGTGTTATTTGGTCGTGTTCGTCTAGGTTTGTAGCGGCTCGTGAGAGGGAGAGTGTCATACCCTTGGGGGCTATTCTAGCACCAAGGTACACTTGCAATGTTGATTTATGCATTTCATGTATAATTCGTTTGTCAGCGAATTTTGGTACTTTAAGGAAGGTCGTACTGCAACTGGGAAGCGATGAGCTGGACTTACTTTTTAGAGGTCAATCTTATTTTTGGGTGCGGGAATGGCAATGAAGCCCGCAGATTGTAGTTATGTCCGGCAGGCCTTCGTCGTTGTAGCGAGGATTTCGGCATTGGGCTCCTAGCGAGCGTTCAGTGCAGGATGCCTGTGTTTGTAGGGAGTTCCGGTCCCGGGGTTCGCAATAAAGAGACGCGACTTCGTAGTTCGGTAGGCTTTCCTTTGAGGAGTGGTGTAGTGGTGCTGTCGTGTCGTGCTTCAGGTCTCGACGTCCGCAACGGAGGAGCGCGTGTTGGCTGTCCAGCAGACTTCTCCCCTAGTGATGGTGCACTGTTGATGATGGTGAGGGGTGCTTGTGGCTCGCGGTAGTCGCTGTTTCGTCGATCGTCGGGAGCTAGTCTGCGATGTTGGGCTGGTACGGGGCTCTTGGAATATGTTGTTATGCAGGGTTCTTGTCATGGGTGTCTTGTTGTGATGAACAAATATTGACGGGAGCTACTGGTTGAGTCGACCACCCCGTGCTAGCTTCGAGGTCTCCGCTACCGAGTGCGCTCTTGTGGGTTTCGGCAATCAATGCGACACCCATAAAACTCGGATAACGCCTATCCGCAGCAAAAAAAAAAAGCGTCTTGGTGGCAACTGCTCGAATCGATAGTCAATGCATGACACATTGCTGGGTCTTTGGCAGAAGGACTTGACTGTCTCGTTGAATTGACGAGCGTCCTGGTTGAAGCGGTGCATGAATTGTTTGTTCAATCTATCCAGGTGTTGGTTGGGATAACGGGGAAACACGAATGAAACAACGAGTCTTTCAAGTTCCTGGCGTGTCCGAAGCATGTTGTTTACTAAGCGACGAAGGTGGCGTAGCAATTCGTCTAGTCCGTACGACGCCAGCTCGCTCGTATCGACGTGGAAATTGAGCGTGGTTACAGATCGTGGTATGCCAGTGAGCTAGCTGTTTCTTGATGTCGAATGTGGAGGCTCCGCGGATTGAAATGATCGGAGGTGTCGCCTTTTCATGCGGGTTGAAATGCCGGTGCAAGTACACCTTCTTTGCGAGTTTCCGATCATTGCTGATGTTGGTGCATGTTTAGGGAACTTCCGTGAGGTCTGCTCAACTGAAGCTGCGCCTGTGACCGGTCTTGCGTAGGCAGGCATGGTGGTGAAGTGGCCGTAGCATTGCAAGTAGTGAAGCAGATTCTCCGTGAGCAGTCGTAACGTGCTTTATTTGGACGTTTCAGCCTGGGTCTGGCCTTCATCAGGATTAAGGGTAGAGTTTGTTGGTGCTCAGCTTTATACAATCCTAAATGAGAGAGAGAGAGAAGAAGGAAAGAAAGAAAGAAAAAAAGGAAAAGAGCAATGAGAATGTGAGGTGGACTACCCCGGCCGCCCCCTTCCACTCTCTTTCCTCTTCCTCCTCCTTCCTCTCTATCCCTTTTCTTCACCCTTCTATTTTTATTCCTTCCTTTTTTCCTTTTTTTTCTGACGTTCACCTTTAGGATGTCCGTGGTCTGCGTATCCTTCTTTCCACTAACATATCGTTCCAGACTAGAAGGCGCCGCATGGCTCTGACGGTACGGTGTTGGGTACAAAGCTTTCTAAAGAAGTTTAAGGGTTTAACTACTCGACGCCTCGTGGACATCTCGTCGTTGAAAGAGGGGCGCCGTGTATTGCCGCAGAGGCTGGAAAGCGGGTGCAATGCCAATTCTGGCCAGCTTCCGGATTACGCATGCAGTAGGAGCCTCCCAATTGTGCACAGGGTCTGTTGGACATGTAATGCTTGGCAGAATTGATTAGATAGTAAGGTAGAAACAGAAACAGACGACAGCTGTACTTAGGAAGAGTGGTTACACTTGGAAGTATTTTGAGTTGTTCAGTGCCCGTCGCAGCTGCAGTGCCGTGCACTCAGTTATTATTGTCATTATTACTGTTATCGTTTTCTAATGTCTTAATTGTTGCAAGTGTACCCGGATTCTCATTTATTCCTCTATCGAGGGTGTTAAATCGGTCGATAAGGAATGACTCGCGTTGTTAACACTCACGGTTTGATGAGCTCTTTCTCGAGGTGAAATGTGGAGGCTCCGCGGATTGTAATGATTGCAGGTGTTGCCTTATCATGCGGGCTGAAATGCCGGTGTATATACCTTATTTGCGAGTTTCTGATGACGGCTGATGTTGGTGCATGTTTAGGGAACTTCTGTGAGATCGTTTCGACTGGAGGTGCGCCTGTGGCCGGTCTTGTGTAGGTAGGCATGGTGGTGGAGTAGCCGTAGCGTTGCAAGTAGTCAAGTAGGTCCGCAATGAGCAGTCATAACATAGTTTATTTCGACGTTTCAGCCACAGTCTGGCGTTCATTAGGATTGAGAGTACAGTTTGTTGGTGGTCAGCTTTATAAAATCTTAAATGATGGAGAGAGAGAGAGAGAGAGAGAGAGAGAGAGAGAGAAGGAAGAACAAGAAGAAGAAGAAGAAGAAGAAGAAGAAGAAGAAGAAGAAGAAGAAGAAGAAGAAGAAGAAGAAGAAGAAGAAGAAGAAGAAGAAAAAGAAGAAGAAGAAGAAGAAAAAATAGAAGAAGAAGAAAGAAAAAAAGGAACAATGAGAATATGAGGTGCACTCCCCATAAGCCACATTCAACGTACCCTCGCGTCGTACATAAAAGACACCAAACATTTTCTTCGAGACATTGCAGGTCTGTGTGTGCCGAAAAACTCGTACTTTGTTACTTTTGATTTGTCCTCATTGTATACAAATAATCCTCACGAAGATGGCATAACCGCTTTGCAAAACATCTGCATAGACCATAGACAACCTGACACCACAGATTTCTCTGCCATCGCAACTTTGACGAGAAAGGGACGAAAATGGTCCTAGAAATAAATTCATTTTAATTTAACCAAGTATTTTTGACAAATCAGTGGGACCTCTAGGGGCACCAAAATGGCACCCAATTATGCCAACATATATATGGGAAAGATAGAATCCCAATTTTTTGCACATAGTTCCTTGAAACCACTCTTATACGGAAAACGAGGATGAACTCAACTTTATCAACACTCACAAGGCTGTACATCCGAATATACGCTTCACACACACCTACCCGTAAGCAACCGTAAATTTTCTTGATGTTACTATAACGATAGAAGAAGAAAAGCTTTCTCCAACCTTATATCGCAAACTAACTGATCGACAACAATACTTTCATTACCAGAGTGATCATCCGCGCGCCTCTAAAAGCAGTATTCCATACAACCAGGCTAACTGGTTCAAGCGAATCTGCTCAAAAGATGCTGACTTTGACACGACCTCACAGAGGCTAAAACTTGTGCTCAATAAACAAAAATAATCCCCACATGTAATTGATGACGCCGATCAAAAAGCAAGAAAACTGAAGCGTGATGACTTACTTATGAAGCTACCACCACAAGAAGACCCGCAACGAACAAACCTCTGCTTAACTTACAGCACAAACTTCCCCGATGTAAACAAAATGCTTGAACGACAATACAACATTCTGGAACAAAGTGAACGTCTCAAACACGTATTCTCATCCGCTCCAGGCGTTGTTTACTGACGACCATGCAACCTCAAAGACACACTTGTCCACTCTCAAATCAATACTTCTTCATCATCAAAGTAATAATAATAATAATAATAATAATAATAATAATAATAATACTAATAATAATAATAATAATAATAATAATAATAATAATAATAATAATAATAATAATTAGCCTAACTACGTACACTGCAGGACAAAGGCCTCTCCCATGTTCCGCCTGTTAACTCGGCCCTGTGCTTGCTGCTGCCAATTTATACCCGCACACTTCTTAATCTCATCTGCCCACCTAACCTTCTGTCTACCCCTAACCTGCTTGCCTTCTCTCTGAAACCAGTTAGTTACCCTTTATGACCCGCGGGTATCTTGTCTACGCGCTACAGGCACGGCCCATGTCCAATTTTCCGTCTTGATTTCAACTATGATATCCTTAACCCCCGTTTGTTCCCTAATCGAGTCTGCTCTCTTCTTGTCTTTTAAGGTTACACCTACCATTTTTATTTCCATTGCTCGCTGCGTCGTCCTCAATTGAAGCTGAACCCTCTTTGTAAGTATCCAGGTTTCTGGTCTCCAATCAATACTTCACCCCCTACTAATTCATGCCAGCACTGTTTAAAGCCATGATGTCTTATATATATAAAACGATGCAAGCAACAGACAAAGCAACCAGCACACAATCCAAGTTTTTGATTAACATACGAGGAAACCTAACATGTGATTCCTCTAATGTGCTATACCTACTCGAATGCGACGTGTGCCGTATGCAGTACATCGGACAAACTTGGATACCATTTAAAATTTGTTTCAATAATTACAGAGCCCATGCGAAATCAGTCCCAAGTCAACCTCCATCAAAAAATCTCAACCTTCCCGACCATGCATTCGACCAACTATCAGTAACACTCTTAGAAACGGGATTTAAATCAAACCGAGAACGGGAACAACGAGGGTCATACCTTATCCACCGATTTAACACCCTCGATAGAGGAATAAATGAGAATCCGGGTATACTTGCAGCAATAAAGCATGAGAATACAATAACAGCAATAATGACAATAATAACCGAGTTCACGGCACTGCAGCTGCGACGGGCACTGGACAACTCAAAGTACTTCCAAGTGTAACAGCTCTTCCTAAGTACTGCTGTCGTCTGTTTCTGTTTACACCTCGCTATCCAATCAATTGTGCCAAGCATGACATGCCCAACAGCAACCCTGTGCACAATCGGGAGGTCCCTACTGCATGCATAATCCAGAAGCGTGCCAGAATAGACATTGCACCCGCTAGTCTGCCGCTGCTGCAATATGCGGCGCCCCTCTTTCAACGACGAGATGTCCACGAGACGCTGAGTAGTTAAAAGTTTAAACTTCTTAAAAATGCTCCTTTTCCCCACATAGAGCTGCCAGATCCATGGGGCACTCTCTGGTCTTGAACAATACGTTAGTGGAAGGAAGGATATGCAGACCGCGGACATCCTAAACGTGAACGTCAGAAATAAAAAGAAAAAAAGAAGAAAAAGAAAAAAAGAGAAAGGGAGAGAGGGGAAGAGAAAAGAGAGTAGAAGGGGCGGGCGGGGGAGTCCACCTGATATTCTCATTGGTCTTTTTCTTTTTTATTTCTTTCTTTCCGTCGTCTGTCTCTCTCCTTCTCATTTAAGATTGTACAAAGCTGAGCACCAACAAACTGAACCCTCAATCCTGACGAAGGCCAGACTCTGGCTGAAACGTCGTTGTGACTGCTCATGGAGGATCTACTATACTACGTGCAACGCTATGGCCACTCCAGCACAATGACTATATATATATATATATATATATATATATATATATATATATATATATATATATATATATATATATATATATATATATATATGTATATATATATATATATATATAGTGGGAGTAATAATTCAATGGGCCAGTTAGTCTTCGTGAAGGTATGGGATATTGCACAACGGGAGCGTTGTCAACAAGGATAAATATATTTATTTCTCTACAGTTTCGGGAGGGGTCCTCCCTTCATCAGGGGATGAGTTATACTGACTTGAGCTTCCAAACTTCGTTGCTGCCGCGTCCCTCTCGCCTTGAAAGACGTTTGCGAGAGTGAGAGGAAACTAGAAAAAGGAAAAAAAAACAAAAAAGGGGGAGAAAAAAGACGAAAAAAAGAAAGAAAAGAACGAAAGTGAAAAAGAGGAAGAACCACTGTCAACACTGAGAACGAAGCCAACTGTTCGTCTACATCCACATACGGTTCATATCACGTGCTGTTCAGTTCTTGACGTGTGTCGGGCTACCCAAGATTGTCGCCGCGGTGCCGGGAGAGTCCGTGACGGCACGCGTAAAGAAAGGGGTTTCCCCGTAATGGGTCGTTCGGCGGGCGGTGGGCGGCGTGCGTAAAGGAAAGGTTTCTCGTTAATGGGTCGGTTGGCTATTCACCTTTAATCTTCGTCCGTTTCCCTTCAATGGTGATGAAGTGGTAAGCGAACGTAAACACTTTGTATGTGCATGTGGAAAAAAAAACCACTTCATGACCATTGAAGGGAAACGGACGAAGATTAAAGGTAAATAGCCGACCAACCCATTAACGAGAAACCTTTCTTTTACGCACGCCACCCGCCGCCCGCCGAACGACCCATTACGGGGAAACCCCTTTCTTTACGCGTGCCGTCACGGACCCTCCCGGCACCGCGGGGACAATCTTGGGTGGCCCGACACACGTCAAGAACTGAACAGCACGTGATATGAACCGTATGTGGATGTAGACAGACAGTTGGCTTCGTTCTCAGTGTTGACAGTGGTTCTTCCTCTTTTTTACTTTCTTTCTTTTCTTTCTTTTTTTCGTCTTTTTTCTCCCCCTTTTTTGTTTTTTCTCCTTTTTCTAGTTCCCTCTCACTCTCGCAAATGTCTTTCAAGGCGAGAGGGATGCGGCAGCAACGAAGTTTGGAAGCTCATGTCAGTATAACTCATCCCCTGATGAAGGGAGGACCCCTCCCGAAACTGTTGGGAAATAAATGTATTTATCCTTGTTGACAACGCTCCCGTTGTGCCATATTCCATACATACATACATACATACATATATATATATATATATATATATATATATATATATATATATATATATATATATATATATATATATATATATATATATATATATATATATATATATAGGCAGGCATGGTGGTTGAGTGGCCGTAGCGTTGCATATAGTCTAGTAGATCCTCCGTGAGCGGTCACAACGTGGTTTATTTCGACGTTTGGGCCTAGAGTCTGGCCACTCTAGGCCGAAACGTCGAAATAAACCACGTTGTGACCGCTCACGGAGGATCTACTAGACTATATATATATATATATATATATATATATATATATATATATATATATATATATATATATATATATATATATATATCAAGCGAGAAAGTGGCTGGTTCCTTGAGGTCATCGAAGAAATGAGCAAACAAATCAGTAGCCTTGAAACACTTTTTCGCTATCAAGCAGACCAATTGGCTGAATACAAGAACAGGAGGAGGCGAAATAATTTGTTGTTCTTCGGCATTCCGGAGACGCCTACTGCAACTCTATGAGATTTGAAGAAGCCATTGTTGATGACCTTGTTCACGAAACTCTGGACATCACTGCAATATCGGTAGACTGAATACACCGCTTAGGTAGACAAAGACCGAATACCACAAGTCTGGTAATAATGGATTTTCGGATTATACAGAAAATGAAAGCATACTTGGGAGCGCTACTAAACTAAAGGGCAGCTTTATTAGAATCAGTCATGATTACGCTAAAGAAACAGTCATGCGCAGAAAGATACTATGGCAACGTAGCGAAACAGAAACAGCTAACGTAGCCAAAGTAAAGCGGATATACGACAAGCTTAAAGTAAATGTTAACGTCTATGGATGGGATGACGGAAAGAACATCCGCTGCCCATGTAAACGAAGACAATATATCGTGCCACACAAAGATAATCCGGATAACTCTGCCATGAGGATTTCAGAGACAGCAGGACCATGAGTTGAAATGCGCGGGAAGCGAGTTCTGCCGTCGTAATCGTAGCTCAGACTGCTTTCAGTAAACGGAAAGAGCATAGTTAACAAAGTAGCAGAGCTCGAACATTTATTTTTTTCATATAGCCCACATTTAAATATGATAACTGAAACAAGGTTAAATAATTCTATCGGAGACAGTTGCATGGTTCCTCTTGGTTGTAAGATCTTTAGGCGGGACAGAGATTGCCGAGGAGGTGGTGTTGCTCAGGTGATTAAAAAATAAAATAGTCACAACAAAGATGAATAGTACCTAAAAGGGGTCTGGTGTGAGATTAATTATGCTATGTAGTGTATGAGATTGGAGCAGTGTACAGACCGCCCTACACTGCACCTGAGTTCCCCAAATATTGAATATGTTTTGGGCTCTAATGTAAATGAAATAAAAGGCTAATAATGGCTGGCGACTTCAACCTGCCTCACATTAACTGGGAAAAACTTTGCATGGGACCTGTTGAGACTTCTAGTGCTGATACGTTACTTGACGTCATTCTTTGCTGTAATCGGAGTCAAATTGTGAAGGACTGTACGAGAGTTACCTTTACGTTGCAGTCATTGTTGGACTTGGTTTTCGTCTCTAGTAAAGTGTATGATTATGATATACCAGTTGAAGATGTCATATCTGACCACAGATTGATTTTTATGAATGTGATGTGTGGTCCCATAGTCAGAAAAAGGCCTTATACGCATGTTTATGTTAAAGATTATAGCCACGTAGATGATGCAGCTATCCTTGATTATTTGGAGATTTCGCTTGATTCTTTTTCAGACTGCGCAAGAGACAGAATCAGTCGAAACTTTCTGGAGACGTTTTAGAGAAATAGTACAGTACTGTATGTACAAATTTATATGCACGCTGAAAAAAAAATAACAAAACGACGCAGCCCATAGATAAATAGAAGCATCATTCATACGAAACGCAATATAAAAGACTGCGAAGAAAAAAGATAGCGGCTACTGAAATTTTGATAATAAAAAAACCTAAAAACAGAGCTGAGGCAAGCTGAAGAAACTTTTCTCATAATACTCTCACAAGCTTTTTGCAGAATTGTCCACGAAAATTTTGAAATTTTTTTCCAGGATGATGGTGAGAGAATTTAGACAATATTAGATGGAACGGCAATCGTACAAGAGGAGGGTTAAATTGCCAGCAGCTTCAATCACTACTTCTAGTCGGTGTTCATAAAAACTGGAGATGATACCCAAGAGTATCAGTTACCTTTTCCGCTGACACGCATAAAAGATGAAATCTGCATAACTCGTGAAGGAATATTTAACATGCTATTACTGTTAGACACAAAGAAAACTGCTGCACCTTACGGTAAACCGAGAACGTTTTTGTGACGGTATGCAGAATGGTTGTCCTATTACCTGACTTTACTATTTCGAAATTCTTTAAAACGTTACTCGTTACCCCAAGACTGGCTCAGTGCCATAGTAGTCGCAATATTTAAAAGTGGTAAACGATTGTTAGTCAACAACTATAGATCTGTATTTCTGACATATATGTGCTGTATTTGTAGAACACATATTATCGAAGCATGTAAGGGAGTTTTTAGAGGACAATAATATATAATGCCCTTTCCAGCATGGCTCCAGATCTAGACTTTTTACTGTTACGCAACTTTATCAAACAATTCAAGACTTCTCAACTTTTCTGGATGCATGTCAACGAATTCATGTCATAAGTAGAGATTTCGCAAAGGCGTTTGATAATGTATCTCACGATAAACTCCTTTTTGAACTTCGCAGCGTAGCAATCGGTACGCAGTTACTTGAATGGATTCGTGCATACTTATCACATCATGAACAAGCTGTTAAAATTAAAAATACTGCATCGAACTATTTAGACGTTTATTCAGGAGTACCACAGAGATTAGTGCTAGGGCCTCTCTTGTTCCTGATATGTATAAATGACATAGCTTCAGTTAGTAAATCACCGGTAAAAATTAAACGTTTGCTGACGACTAAGCCATTTATTGCCAAGTTACATGTGCAGACGATCAACTTAAAATCGACCGCTGTCTTCAATCGCTAGGTGAGTGGTGCAGAAAATCGGAGACGGAAATTAATTACAAGAAGTCCACTTACAAACACAATCTGAAAAAAAAAAATTCCGATTTTGTTTGAATATTAGATTGAGGACAGACTTCTGTATAGGATGACAAGGTTTAAATACTTGGGTGTAATTATTACAGACTATTTAGGTTAGACTCAACACGAGCACATCTGGTAGTCAGCATATAAAAATTCCGTTTCTTAAGGAAAAAATACCGAAAGCGACGAGAGGGTTTAAACTATCGGCATATAAAACCTATATACGTCATATTTTAGAATATGCCAGCGCAGTTTGGAGCCCGCATCAGGAGGTTCTCAAAAAAAAAAATTGGAGCGTATTCAGGGAATTTCTCCGCAGGTCGTGGGATCGCATCCCGGCTGCGGCGGCTGCATTTCCGATGGAAGCGGAAATGTTGTCGGCCCGTGCGCTCAGATTTGGGTGCAGGTTAGAGAACCCAAGTTGGTCCAAATTTCCGGAGCCCTCCACTTCGGCGTCTCTCATAATCATCTCGTGGTTTTCGCACTTTAAACCCCGCAAAATCAAATCAGAGAATTTTTTTACGCTTTATTTGTTCAAATTGCAGGTGAACAGACTCGGTAACAAACATGTTGAAGGAGTGCGAGATAGAACTCTTGGAAGTAAGAAGACAGAAGTGTCGTTTGAAAAGATTTTTTCAGATATTTCATGAAAAAGTAAGAATAATGAGAATATATCGGTCGCATGTTCGGATAGGTCGCAGGTTCGGATCCTGCCCACGGCAAGTTATCCTTTCACCCACTTTTCTTTCTTCTCATTTACATAACAATGGGCCTAATAACTTCCCCCATACCTTCCTTGGCATTATTGTCGGTTAGATCCTATTAATATTGTGTAAAACACGAAAAACGAGCCCTTAAGTATACACTTCTTTCCCTTATTCATTAACGAGGGTCTCGTACTGGCAGAATTGATGCCTCTAAGTTGTGTACGGGAAACTATTGGTCAGCTGCCAGTTAGTAATAAGTTCACGTGCTACGTGACGCAAAACAGGCTCATAAAGAGTGCGCCACACCCGCCGCCTTGGCGACTAGTGGCGCTGACTGACACTCGAACCTTTAAATTGACATAAATACCCAATAAAGTGGCTGGGGGGATAGCTGTCGTGGTAGCTCAGTGGAAGATCAACGAACGCGTTATTCGAAGGTCGGAGGTTCGGATCCTGCCCACGGCAACTTATCTTTTCAAACACTTTTCTTTCTTCTCATTTGCATTACAATCGGCCTAATAACTCTCCCTATACCTTTCTTGGCATTATTGTCTGTTAGATCCCAATATTATTCTGTAAAACACAAAAAACGAGCCCTTAAGTACACACGTGTTTCCGTTATTCATTAACGAGGGTCTCGTACTGGCAGACTTGGTGCCTCTAGGTTGTATACGGAAACTATTGGTCAGCTGCCAGTTAGTAATAAGTTTACGTGCTACGTGATGCCAAAAGAGGCTCATAAAGAGTGTGCTACACTCTCCGCCATGGCTACTAGTGGCGCTGACTTACACTCCCACGTTTAGGTTGACATAGATACGCAATACCCAATAAAGTTGCTGGGGGGATAGCTGTCGTGGTAGTTAAGTCTTAGAGCATCGAACGCGTTATTTGAAGGTCGCAGGTTCGGATCCTACCCACAGGAAGTGATCTTTTCACCCATTTTACTTTCTTTTCATTTACATAACATTTGGCCTAATAACATCCTCTATACCTTCCTTGGCATTATTGTCTGTTAGACCACATTAATATTGTGTAAAAATCGAAAAACGAGCCCTGAAGTATACACTTGTTTCCCTTATTCATTAACGAGGGTCTCGTACTCGCAGACTTGGTGCCTCTAGGTTGAATATGGGGTCTATTGGTCAGCTGCCAGTTAGTAATAAGTTCACGTGCTACGTGACGCCAAAACAGGCTCATAAAGAGTGTGCCACACTCACCGCCAAGGCTACAAGTGGCGCTGACTGAAATTCCCACGTTTAAATTGGCATAGATACCCAATAAAGTGGCTGCGGGGATAGATGTCGTGGTAGCTCAGTGGTAGAGCATCGAACGCGTTACTCGAAGGTCGCAGGTTCGGATCCTGCCCACGGCAAGTTATCTTTTCAAACACTTTTCTTTCTTCTCATTTACATTGCAATTGGCCTAATACCTTCCCCTATACCTTCCTTGGCATTATTGTCTGTTAGATCCCATTATTATTCTGTAAAACACGAAAAACGAGCCCTTAAGTACACACGTGTTTCCGTTATTCATTAACGAGGGTCTCGTACTGGCAGACTTGGTGCCTCTAGGTTGTATACGGAAACTATTGGTCAGCTGCCAGTTAGTAATACGTTTACGTGCTACGTGATGCCAAAAGAGGCTCATAAAGAGTGTACTACACTCTCCGCCATGGCTACTAGTGGCACTGACTGACACTCCCACGTTTAAGTTGACATAGATACCCAATAAAGTGGCTGCGGGGATAGATGTCGTGGTAGCTCAGTGGTAGAGCATCGAACGCGTTATTCGAAGGTCGCAGGTTCGGATCCTGCCCACGGCAAGTTATCTTTTCTCCCACTTCTCTTTCATCTAATTTACATTACAATTGGCCGAATAACTTCCCCTATACCTTCCTTGGTATTATTGCCTTTTGAATCGCATTAATATTGATTAAAACACAAAAAACGAGCCCTTAAGTATACACATGTTTCCCTTATTTATTAACGAGGGTCTCGTACTGGCAGACTTGGTGCCTCTAGGTTGTATACGGAGGACAATTGGTCAGCTGCCGGTTAGTATTAAGTTTACGTGCTACGTGACGCCAAAACAGGCTCAAAAAGAGTGTGCCACACTCGCCGCCATGGCTACTAGTGGCGCTGACTGACACTCCCACGTTTAAATTAACATAGATACCCGATAAAGTGGTTGGGGGGATAGCTGTCATGGTAGATCAGAGGTAGAGAATCGAACGCGTTATTCGAAGGTCGCAGGTTTGAATCCTGCCCAGGGCAAGTTATCTTTTCACCCACTTTTCTCTCTTCTCATTTATATTAGAATTGGCCTAATAACTTCCCCTATACCTTCATTGGCATTATTGCCTGTTAGTTGCCATAATTATTGTGTAAAACACGAAAAACGAGCCCTGAAGTATACACTTGTTTTCCTTATTCATTAACCAGGGTCTCGTACTGGCAGACTTGGTGCCTTTAGGTTGAATATGGGGGACTATTGGTCAGCTGCCAGTTAGTAATAAGTTCACGTGCTACGTGACGCCAAAACAGGCTCATAAAGAGTGTGCCACACTCACCGCCATGACTACAAGTGGCGCTGACTGACACTGCCACGTTTAAATTGACATAGATACCCAATAAAGTGGAAGCGGGGATAGGTGTCGTGGTAGCTCAGTGGTCGAGCATCGAACGCATTATTCGAAGGTCGCAGGTTCGGATCCTGCCCACGGCAAGTTATCTTTTCACCCACTTTTCTTTCTTCTCATTTACATTACAATTGGCCTAATAACATCACCTATACCTTCCTTGGCATTATTGTCTGTTGAATCTCATTATTATTGATTAAAACACGAAAAACGAGCCCTTAAGTATACACTTGTTCCCTTTATTGAATAACGAGGGTCTCGTACTGGCAGACGTGGTGTCTTTAGGTTGTATACGTGCAACTATTGGTCAGCTGCCAGTTAGTAATAAGTTCACGTGCTACGTGACGCCAAAAGAGGCTCATAAAGAGTGTGCCACACTCGCCACCACGGCTACTAGTGGCGCTGACTGACACTCCCACGTTTAAATTGACATAGATACCCAATAAAGTGGCTGGGGGGATAGCTGTCGTGGTAGCTCAGTGGTAGAGCATTGAACGCGTTACTCGAAGGTCGCAGGTTCGGATCCTGCCCACGGCAAGTTATCTTTTCAAACACTTTTCTTTCTTCTCATTTACATTGCAATTGGCCTAATACCTTCCCCTATACCTTCCTTGGCATTATTGTCTGTTAGATCCCATTATTATTCTGTAAAACACGAAAAACGAGCCCTTAAGTACACACGTGTTTCCGTTATTCATTAACGAGGGTCTCGTACTGGCAGACTTGGTGCCTCTAGGTTGTATACGGAAACTATTGGTCAGCTGCCAGTTAGTAATACGTTTACGTGCTACGTGATGCCAAAAGAGGCTCATAAAGAGTGTACTACACTCTCCGCCATGGCTACTAGTGGCACTGACTGACACTCCCACGTTTAAGTTGACATAGATACCCAATACTCAATAAAGTTGCTGGGGGGATAGCTGTCGTGTAAGCTCAGTGGTAGAACATCGAACCCGTTATTCGAAGGTCGCAGGTTCGGATCCTGCCCACGGCAACTTATGTTTTCACCCACTTGTCTTTCATCTACTTTACATTACAATTGCCCTAATAATTTCCCCTATACCTTCCTTAGTATTATCGCCTGTTGTATCCCATTATTGTTGATTAAAACACAAAAAACGAGCCCTTAAGTATACACATGTTTCCCTTATTCGTTAACGAGGGTCTCGTACTGGCAGACTTGGTGTCTCTAGGTTGTATACGTGGAACTATTGGTCAGCTGCCAGTTAGTAATAGGTTCACGTGCTACGTGACGCCAAAAGAGGCTCATAAATAGTGTGCCACATTCGCCGCTACGGCTACTAGTGGCACTGACTGACACTCCCACGTTTAAATTGGCATAGATACCCAATAAAGTGGCTGGGGGGATAGCTGTTGCGGTAGCTGAGTGGTAGAGAATGGAACGCGTTATTCAAAGGTCGCAGGTTCGGATCCTCCCCAACGCAAGTTATCTTTTCAACCACTCTTCTATCTTCTCATTTACATTACAATTGGCCTAAAAACTTCCCCTATACCTTCCTTGGCATTTTTCTGTGTTATATCCCAATATTATTGTGTAAAACACGAAAAAAGAGCCCTTAAGTATACAGTCGTTTCCCTTATTCATTATCGTGGGTCTCGTACTGGCAGACTTGGTGCCTCTAGGTTGCATACGGAGACTGTTGGTCAGCTGCCAGTTAGTAATAGGTTTACGTGCTACGTGACGCGAAAACAGGCTCATAAAGAGTGTGCCACACTCGCCGCCACGGCTAATAGTGCCGCTGACTGACACACGCACGTTGAAATTGACATATATACCCGATAAAGTGGCTGGGGGGATAGCTGTCGTGGTAGATCAGTTTTAGAGAATCGAACGCGTTATTCGAAGGTCGCAGGTTTGGATCCTGCCCACGGCAAGTTATCTTTTCACCCACTTTTCTTTCATATAATTTACATTACAATTGGCCTAATAACTTCCCCTATACCTTTCTTGGCATTATTGCCTGTTGAATCTCATTATTATGGACTAAAACACAAAAAACGAGCCCTTAAGTATACACATGTTTCCCCTATTTATTAACGAGGGTCTCGTACTGGCAGACTTGGTGCCTCTAGGTTGTATACGGGGGAATATTGGTCAGCTGCCGGTTAGTATTAAGTTTACGTGCTACGTGACGCCAAAACAGGCTCAAAAAAGTGTGCCACTCTCGCCGCCATGGCTACTAGTGGCGCTGACTGACACTCCCACGTTTAAATTTACATAGATACCCAATAAAGTGGCGGGGGGATAGCTGTCGTGGTAGCTGAGTGGTAGAGCATCGAACGCGTTATTCAAAGGCCGCAGGTTCGGCTCCTGCCCATGGCAAGTTATCTTTTCAACCACTTTTCTTTCTTCTCTTTTACATTACAATAGACCTAATAACTTCCTCTATACCTTCCTTGGCATTATTGTAAGTTGAATCTCATTATTATTGTGTAAAAAACGGAAAATGAGCCCTTAAGTACACACGTCTTTCCGTTATTCATTAACGAGGGTCTTGTACTGGCAGACTTGGTGCCTTTAGGTTGTATACGGAAGCTACTGGTCAGCTGCCAGTTAGTAATAAGTTTACGTGCTACGTGATGCCAAAAGAGGCTCATAAAGAGTGTGCTACGCTCTCCGCCATGGCTACTAGAGGCGCTCACTGACACTCCTACGTTTAAGTTGACATAGATACCCAATACCCAATAAAGTTGCTGGGGGGATAGCTGCCGTGGTAGTTAAGTGGTAGAGCATCGAACGCGTTATTAGAAGGTCGCAGGTTCGGATCCTACCCACAGCAAGTGATCTTTTGACCCATTTATTTTCTTCTCATTTACATTACATTTGGCCTAATAACATCCCCTATAACTTCCTTGGTATTATTGTCTGTTAGACAACACTAATATTGGGTAAAACACGAAAAACGAGCCCTAAAGTATACACTTGTTTCCCTTATTCATTAACGAGGGTCTCGTACTGGCAGACTTGGTGCCTCTAGGTTGTATACGAAGACTATTGGTCAGCTGCCAGTTAGTAATAATTTCACGTGCTACGTGACGCCAAAACAGGCTCATAAAGAATGTGCCACACTCGCCGCCATGGCTACTAGTGGCGATGACTGAGACACCCACGTTGAAATTCACATAGATACCCGATGAAGTGGTTGGGGGGATAGCTGTCATGGTAGATCAGAGGTAGAGAATCGAACGCGTTATTCGAAGGTCGCAGGCTAGAATCCTGCCCACGGCAAGTTATCTTTTCACCCACTTTTCTTTCTTCTCATTTACATTACAATTGGCCTAATAATTTCCTCATACCTTCCTTGGCATTATTGTCTGTTAGATTCCATTATTATTCTGTAAAACACGAAAAACGAGCCCTTAAGTACACACGTGTTTCAGTTATTCATTAACGAGGGTCTCGTACTGGCAGACTTGGTGCCTCTAGGTTGTGTACGGGGGACAATTGGTCAGCTGCCGGTTAGTATTAAGTTTACGTGCTACGTCACACCAAAACAGGCTCAAAAAAAGTGTGCCACACTCGCCGCCATGGCTACTAGTGGCGCTGACTGACACTCCCAAGTTTAAATTTATATAGATACCCAATAAAGTGGCGGGGGGATAGCTGTCGTGGTAGCTGAGTGGTAGAGCATCGAACGCGTTATTCAAAGGTCGCAGGTTCGGATCCTGCCCACGGCAAGTTATCTTTTCAAACACTTTTTTTCTTCTCATTTAAATTACAATTGGCCTAATAACTTCCCCTATACCTTGCTTGGCATTATTGTAAGTTGAATCTCATTATTATTGTGTAAAACACGGAAAATGAGCCCTTAAGTACACACGTCTTTGCGTTATTCAATAACGAGGGTCTCGTACTGGCAGACTTGGTGCCTCTAGGTTGTATACGGAAACTACTGGTCAGCGGCCAGTTAGTAATAAGTTTACGTGCTACGTGATGCCAAAAGAGGCTCATAAAGAGTGTGCTACTTTCTCCGCCATGGCTACTAGTGGCGCTCACTGACACTCCCACGTTTAAGTTGACATAGATACCCAATACCCAATAAAGTTGCTGGGGGGATAGCTGTCGTGGTAGTTAAGTGGTAGAGCATCGAACGCGTTATTAGAAGGTCGCAGGTTCGGATCCTACCCACAGCAAGTGATCTTTTGACCTATTTATTTTCTTCTCATTTACATTACAATTGGCCTAATAACATCACCTATACCTTCCTTGGTATTATTGTCTGTTTAACCCTATAATATTGTGTGAAACACGAAAAACGAGCCCTTAAGTATACACTTGTTCCCCTTATTCAATAACGAGGGTCTCGCACTGGCAGACTTGGTGTCTCTAGGTTGTATACGTGCAACTATTGGTCAGCTGCCAGTTAGTAATAGGTTCACGTGCTACGTGACGCCAAAAGAGGCTCATAAAGAGTGTGCCACACTCGCCACCACGGCTACTAGTGGCGCTGACTGACACTCCCACGTTTAAATTTACATAGATACCCAATAAAGTGGCTTGGGGGATAGCTGTTGTGGTAGCTGAGTGGTAGAGAATCGAACGCGTTATTCAAAGGTCGCAGGTTCGGATCCTGCCCAGGGCAAGTTATCTTTTCAACCACTTTTCTATCTTCTCATTTACATTACAATTGGCCTAAAAACTTCCCCTATACCTTCCTTGGCATTTTTATCTGTTATATCTCAATATTAATGTGTAAAACACGAAAAACGAGCCCTTAAGTACACACGTGTTTCCGTTATTCATTAACGAGGGTCTCGTACTGGCAGACTTGGTGCCTCTAGGTTGTATACGGAAACTATTGGTCAGCTGCCAGTTAGTAATACGTTTACGTGCTACGTGATGCCAAAAGAGGCTCATAAAGAGTGTACTACACTCTCCGCCATGGCTACTAGTGGCACTGACTGACACTCCCACGTTTAAGTTGACATAGATACCCAATACTCAATAAAGTTGCTGGGGGGATAGCTGTCGTGTAAGCTCAGTGGTAGAACATCGAACCCGTTATTCGAAGGTCGCAGGTTCGGATCCTGCCCACGGCAACTTATGTTTTCACCCACTTGTCTTTCATCTACTTTACATTACAATTGCCCTAATAATTTCCCCTATACCTTCCTTAGTATTATCGCCTGTTGTATCCCATTATTGTTGATTAAAACACAAAAAACGAGCCCTTAAGTATACACATGTTTCCCTTATTCGTTAACGAGGGTCTCGTACTGGCAGACTTGGTGTCTCTAGGTTGTATACGTGGAACTATTGGTCAGCTGCCAGTTAGTAATAGGTTCACGTGCTACGTGACGCCAAAAGAGGCTCATAAATAGTGTGCCACATTCGCCGCTACGGCTACTAGTGGCACTGACTGACACTCCCACGTTTAAATTGGCATAGATACCCAATAAAGTGGCTGGGGGGATAGCTGTTGCGGTAGCTGAGTGGTAGAGAATGGAACGCGTTATTCAAAGGTCGCAGGTTCGGATCCTCCCCAACGCAAGTTATCTTTTCAACCACTCTTCTATCTTCTCATTTACATTACAATTGGCCTAAAAACTTCCCCTATACCTTCCTTGGCATTTTTCTGTGTTATATCCCAATATTATTGTGTAAAACACGAAAAAAGAGCCCTTAAGTATACAGTCGTTTCCCTTATTCATTATCGTGGGTCTCGTACTGGCAGACTTGGTGCCTCTAGGTTGCATACGGAGACTGTTGGTCAGCTGCCAGTTAGTAATAGGTTTACGTGCTACGTGACGCGAAAACAGGCTCATAAAGAGTGTGCCACACTCGCCGCCACGGCTAATAGTGCCGCTGACTGACACACGCACGTTGAAATTGACATATATACCCGATAAAGTGGCTGGGGGGATAGCTGTCGTGGTAGATCAGTTTTAGAGAATCGAACGCGTTATTCGAAGGTCGCAGGTTTGGATCCTGCCCACGGCAAGTTATCTTTTCACCCACTTTTCTTTCATATAATTTACATTACAATTGGCCTAATAACTTCCCCTATACCTTTCTTGGCATTATTGCCTGTTGAATCTCATTATTATGGACTAAAACACAAAAAACGAGCCCTTAAGTATACACATGTTTCCCCTATTTATTAACGAGGGTCTCGTACTGGCAGACTTGGTGCCTCTAGGTTGTATACGGGGGAATATTGGTCAGCTGCCGGTTAGTATTAAGTTTACGTGCTACGTGACGCCAAAACAGGCTCAAAAAAGTGTGCCACTCTCGCCGCCATGGCTACTAGTGGCGCTGACTGACACTCCCACGTTTAAATTTACATAGATACCCAATAAAGTGGCGGGGGGATAGCTGTCGTGGTAGCTGAGTGGTAGAGCATCGAACGCGTTATTCAAAGGCCGCAGGTTCGGCTCCTGCCCATGGCAAGTTATCTTTTCAACCACTTTTCTTTCTTCTCTTTTACATTACAATAGACCTAATAACTTCCTCTATACCTTCCTTGGCATTATTGTAAGTTGAATCTCATTATTATTGTGTAAAAAACGGAAAATGAGCCCTTAAGTACACACGTCTTTCCGTTATTCATTAACGAGGGTCTTGTACTGGCAGACTTGGTGCCTTTAGGTTGTATACGGAAGCTACTGGTCAGCTGCCAGTTAGTAATAAGTTTACGTGCTACGTGATGCCAAAAGAGGCTCATAAAGAGTGTGCTACACTCTCCGCCATGGCTACTAGAGGCGCTCACTGACACTCCTACGTTTAAGTTGACATAGATACCCAATACCCAATAAAGTTGCTGGGGGGATAGCTGTCGTGGTAGTTAAGTGGTAGAGCATCGAACGCGTTATTAGAAGGTCGCAGGTTCGGATCCTACCCACAGCAAGTGATCTTTTGACCCATTTATTTTCTTCTCATTTACATTACATTTGGCCTAATAACATCCCCTATAACTTCCTTGGTATTATTGTCTGTTAGACAACACTAATATTGGGTAAAACACGAAAAACGAGCCCTAAAGTATACACTTGTTTCCCTTATTCATTAACGAGGGTCTCGTACTGGCAGACTTGGTGCCTCTAGGTTGTATACGAAGACTATTGGTCAGCTGCCAGTTAGTAATAATTTCACGTGCTACGTGACGCCAAAACAGGCTCATAAAGAATGTGCCACACTCGCCGCCATGGCTACTAGTGGCGATGACTGAGACACCCACGTTGAAATTCACATAGATACCCGATGAAGTGGTTGGGGGGATAGCTGTCATGGTAGATCAGAGGTAGAGAATCGAACGCGTTATTCGAAGGTCGCAGGCTAGAATCCTGCCCACGGCAAGTTATCTTTTCACCCACTTTTCTTTCTTCTCATTTACATTACAATTGGCCTAATAATTTCCTCACACCTTCCTTGGCATTATTGTCTGTTAGATTCCATTATTATTCTGTAAAACACGAAAAACGAGCCCTTAAGTACACACGTGTTTCAGTTATTCATTAACGAGGGTCTCGTACTGGCAGACTTGGTGCCTCTAGGTTGTGTACGGGGGACAATTGGTCAGCTGCCGGTTAGTATTAAGTTTACGTGCTACGTCACACCAAAACAGGCTCAAAAAAAGTGTGCCACACTCGCCGCCATGGCTACTAGTGGCGCTGACTGACACTCCCAAGTTTAAATTTATATAGATACCCAATAAAGTGGCGGGGGGATAGCTGTCGTGGTAGCTGAGTGGTAGAGCATCGAACGCGTTATTCAAAGGTCGCAGGTTCGGATCCTGCCCACGGCAAGTTATCTTTTCAAACACTTTTTTTCTTCTCATTTAAATTACAATTGGCCTAATAACTTCCCCTATACCTTGCTTGGCATTATTGTAAGTTGAATCTCATTATTATTGTGTAAAACACGGAAAATGAGCCCTTAAGTACACACGTCTTTGCGTTATTCATTAACGAGGGTCTCGTACTGGCAGACTTGGTGCCTCTAGGTTGTATACGGAAACTACTGGTCAGCGGCCAGTTAGTAATAAGTTTACGTGCTACGTGATGCCAAAAGAGGCTCATAAAGAGTGTGCTACTTTCTCCGCCATGGCTACTAGTGGCGCTCACTGACACTCCCACGTTTAAGTTGACATAGATACCCAATACCCAATAAAGTTGCTGGGGGGATAGCTGTCGTGGTAGTTAAGTGGTAGAGCATCGAACGCGTTATTAGAAGGTCGCAGGTTCGGATCCTACCCACAGCAAGTGATCTTTTGACCTATTTATTTTCTTCTCATTTACATTACAATTGGCCTAATAACATCACCTATACCTTCCTTTGTATTATTGTCTGTTTAACCCTATAATATTGTGTGAAACACGAAAAACGAGCCCTTAAGTATACACTTGTTCCCCTTATTCAATAACGAGGGTCTCGCACTGGCAGACTTGGTGTCTCTAGGTTGTATACGTGCAACTATTGGTCAGCTGCCAGTTAGTAATAGGTTCACGTGCTACGTGACGCCAAAAGAGGCTCATAAAGAGTGTGCCACACTCGCCACCACGGCTACTAGTGGCGCTGACTGACACTCCCACGTTTAAATTTACATAGATACCCAATAAAGTGGCTTGGGGGATAGCTGTTGTGGTAGCTGAGTGGTAGAGAATCGAACGCGTTATTCAAAGGTCGCAGGTTCGGATCCTGCCCAGGGCAAGTTATCTTTTCAACCACTTTTCTATCTTCTCATTTACATTACAATTGGCCTAAAAACTTCCCCTATACCTTCCTTGGCATTTTTATCTGTTATATCTCAATATTAATGTGTAAAACACGAAAAATGAGCCCTTAAGTATACAGTTGTTTCCCTTATTCATTATTGTGGGTCTCGTACTGGCAGACTTGGTGCCTCTAGGTTGTATACGGAGACAATTGGTCAGCTGCCAGTGTGTAATAAGTTCACGTGCTACGTGACGCCAAAACAGGCTCATAAAGAGTGTGCCACACTCGCTGCCACGGCTAATAGTGCCGCTGACTGACACACGCACGTTGAAATTGACATATATACCAGATAAAGCGGCTGGGGGGATATCTGTCGTGGTAGATCAGTAGTAGAGAATCGAACGCGTTATTCGAAGGTCGCAGGTTTGGATCCTGCCCACGGAAAGTTATCTTTTCACCCACTTTTCTTTCTTCTCATTTATATTACAATTGGCCTACTAACTTCCCCTATTCCTTCCTTGGCATTATTGTCTGTTAGATGCCATTAATATTGTGTAAAACACGAAAAACTAGCCCTAAAGTATACACTTGTTTCCCTTATTCATTAACCAGGGTCTCGTACGGGCAGACGTGGTGCCTCTAGGTTGAATATGGGGGTCTATTGGTCAGCTGCCAGTTAGTAATAAGTTCACGTGCTACGTGACGCCAAAACAGGCTCATGAAGAGTGTGCCACACTCACCGCCATGACTACTAGTGGCGCTGACTGACACTCCCACGTTTAAATTGACATAGATACCCAATAAAGTGGCTGGGGGGATAGCTGTCGTGGTAGCTCAGTGGTAGAGCTTCAAACGCGTTATTCGAAGGCCGCAGGTTCGGATCCTGCCCACGGCAAGTTATCTTTTCAAACACTTTTCTTTCTTCTCATTTACAGTACAATTCGCCTAATAACTTCCCCTATACCTTCCTTGGCATTATTGTCTGTTAGATCCCATTATTATTGTGTAAAACACGAAAAACGAGCCCTTAAGTACACACGTGTTTCCGTTATTCATTAACGAGGGTCTCGTACTGGCAGACTTAGTGCCTCTAGGTTGTATACGGAAACATTGGTCAGCTCCCAGTTAGTAATAAGTTTACGTGCTACGTGATGCCAAAAGAAGCTCATAAAGAGTGTGCTACACTCTCCGCCATGGCTACTAGTGACGCTGACTGACACTCCCACGTTTAAGTTGACATAGATACCCAATACCCAATAAAGTTGCTGGGGGGATAGCTTTCGTGGTAGTTAAGTGGTAGAGCATCGAACGCGTTATTAGAAGGTCGCAGGTTCGGATACTACCCACAGGAAGTGATCTTTTCACCCATTTTTGTTTCTTCCTATTTACATTACATTTGGCCTAATAACATCCCCTATACCTTCCTTGGCATTCTTGTCTGTTAGACAACATTAATATTGTGTAAAACACGAAAAACGAGCCCTGAAGTATACACTTGTTTCTCTTATTCATTAACGAGGGTCTCGTACTGGCAGACTTGGTGCCTCTAGGTTGAATATGGGGGAAAATTGGTCAGCTGCCAGTTAGTATTAAGTTGACGTGCTACGTGACGCCAAAACAGGCTCATAAAGAGTGTGCCACACTCACCGCCATTGCTACTAGTGCGCTGACTGACACTCCCACGTTAAAATTGACATAGGTACTCAATAAAGTGGCGGCAGGGATAGCTGTCATGTAAGCTCAGTGGTAGAGCATCGAACGCGTTATTCGAAGGTCGCAGGTTCGGATCCTGCCCACGGCAAGTTATGTTTTCACCCACTTGTCTTTCATCTAATTTACATTACAATTGGCCTAATAACTTCACCTATACCTTTCTTGGCATTATTGCCTGTTGAATCTCATTATTATTGATTAAAACACAAAAAACGAGCCTTTAAGTATACACTTGTTTCCCTTATTCATTAACGAGGCTCTCGTACTGGCAGACTTGGTGCCTCTAAGTTGTTTACGGAGACTGTTGGTCAGCTGCCAGTTAGTAATAAGTTCACGTGCTACGTGACGCCAGAACAGGCTCATAAAGAGTGTGCCACACTCGCCGCCACGGCTAATAGTGCCGCTGACTGACACACGCACGTTGAAATTGACATATATACCCGATAAAGTTGCTGGGGGGATAGCTGTCGTGGTAGCTCAGTGGTAGAGCATCGAACGCGTCATTCGAAGGTCGCAGGTTCGGATCCTGCCCACGGCAAGTTATCTTTTCAAACACTTTTCTTTCTTCTCATTTACATTACAATTGCCCTAATAACGTTCCCTACAACTTACTTGGCATTATTGTCTGTTAGATCCCATAATACTGTGTAAAACATGAAAAACTAGCCCTTAAGTGCACACTTGTTCCTCTTATTCATTAACGACGGTCTCGTACTGGCAGACTTCGTGCCTCTATGTTGTATAACAAGACTATTGGTCAGCTGCCAGTTAGTAATAAGTTTACGTGCTACGTGACGCCAAAACAGGCTCATAAAGAGTGTGCCACACTCGCCGCCACGGCTAATAGTGCCGCTGACTGACACACGCACGTTGAAATTGACATATATACCCGATAAAGTGGCTGGGGGGATAGCTGTCGTGGTAGATCAGTGGTTGAGAATCGAGCGCGTTATTCGAAGGTCGCAGGTTCGGATCCTGCCCACGGCAAGTTATCTTTTCACCCACATTTCTTTCTTCTCATTTACATTACAATTGGCCTATTAACTTCCCGTATTCCTTCCTTGGCATTATTGTAAGTTGAATCTCATTATTATTGTGTAAAACACGGAAAATGAGCCCTTAAGTACACACGTCTTTCCGTTATTCATTAACGAGGGTCTCGTACTGGCAGACTTGGTGCCTCTAGGTTGTATACGGAAACTACTGGTCAGCGGCCAGTTAGTAATAAGTTTACGTGCTACGTGATGCCAAAAGAGGCTCATAAAGAGTGTGCTACTTTCTCCGCCATGGCTACTAGTGGCGCTCACTGACACTCCCACGTTTAAGTTGACATAGATACCCAATACCCAATAAAGTTGCTGGGGGGATAGCTGTCGTGGTAGTTAAGTTGTAGAGCATCGAACGCGTTATTAGAAGGTCGCAGGTTCGGATCCTACCCACAGCAAGTGATCTTTTGACCTATTTATTTTCTTCTCATTTACATTACATTTGGCCTAATAACATCCCCTATAACTTCCTTGGTATTATTGTCAGTTAGACAACACTAATATTGGGAAAACACGAAAAACGAGCCCTGAAGTATTCACTTGTTTCCATTATTCATTAACGAGGGTCTCGTACTGGCAGACTTGGTGCCTCTAGGTTGTATACGAAGACTATTGGTCAGCTGCCAGTTAGTAATAAGTTCACGTGCTACGTGACGCCAAAACAGGCTCATAAAGAATGTGCCACACTCGCCGCCATGGCTACTAGTGGCGATGACTGAGACACCCACGTTGAAATTGACATAGATACCCGATGAAGTGGTTGGGGGGATAGCTGTCATGGTAGATCAGAGGTAGAGAATCGAACGGGTTATTCGTAGGTCGCAGGCTAGAATCCTGCCCACGGCAAGTTATCTTTTCAAACACTTTTCTTTCTTCTCATTTATATTAGAATTGGCCTAATAACTTCCCCTATACCTTTATTGGCATTATTGCCTGTTAGATGCCATTATTATTGTGTAAAACACGAAAAACGAGCGCTGAAGTATACACTTGTTTCCCTTATTCATTAACAAGGGTCTCGTACTGGCAGACTTAGTGCCTCTAGGTTGTATACGGAAACATTGGTCAGCTGCCAGTTAGTAATAAGTTTACGTGCTACGTGATGCCAAAAGAAGCTCATAAAGAGTGTGCTACACTCTCCGCCATGGCTACTAGTGACGCTGACTGACACTCCCACGTTTAAGTTGACATAGATACCCAATAACCAATAAAGTTGCTGGGGGGATAGCTTTCGTGGTAGTTAAGTGGTAGAGCATCGAACGCGTTATTAGAAGGTCGCAGGTTCGGATACTACCCACAGGAAGTGATCTTTTCACCCATTTTTGTTTCTTCTTATTTACATTACATTTGGCCTAATAACATCCCCTATACCTTCCTTGGCATTATTGTTTGTTAGACAACAATAATATTGTGTAAAACACGAAAAACGAGCCCTGAAGTGTACACTTGTTTCCCTTATTCATAAACGAGGGTCTCGTACTGGCAGACTTGGTGCCTCTAGGTTGAATATGGGGGAAAATTGGTCAGCTGCCAGTTAGCATTAAGTTGACGTGCTACGTGACGCCAAAACAGGCTCATAAAGAGTGTGCCACACCCACCGCCATTGCTACTAGTGCGCTGACTGACACTCCCACGTTAAAATTGACATAGGTACTCAATAAAGTGGCGGCAGGGATAGCTGTCATGTAAGCTCAGTGGTGGAGCATCGAACCCGTTATTCGAAGGTCGCAGGTTCGGATCCTGCCCACGGCAACTTATGTTTTCACCCACTTGTCTTTCATCTAATTTACATTATAATTGGCCTAATAATTTCCCCTATACCTTCCTTGGTATTATCGCCTGTTGTATCCCATTATTGTTGATTAAAACACAAAAACGAGCCCTTAAGTATACACATGTTTCCCTTATTCGTTAACGAGGGTCTCGTACTGGCAGACTTGGTGCCTCTAGGTTGTATACCGGGGACAGTTGGTCAGCTGCCGGTTAGCATTAAGTTTACGTGCTACGTCACACCAAAACAGGCTCAAAAAGAGTGTGCCACACTCGTCGCCATGGCAACTAGTGGCGCTGACTGACACTCCCAAGTTTAAATTTATATAGATACCCAATAAAGTGGCGGGGGGATAGCTGTCGTGGTAGCTGGTGGTAGAGCATCGAACGCGTTATTCAAAGGTCGCAGGTTCGGATCCTGCCCACGGCAAGTTATCTTTTCAAACACTTTTCTTTCTTCTCATTTACATTACAATTGGCCTAATAACATCACCTATAACTTCATTGGTATTATTGTCTGTTTAACCCTATAATATTGTGTGAAACACGAAAAACGAGCCCTTAAGTATACACTTGTTCCCCTTATTCAATAACGAGGGTCTCGCACTGGCAGACTTGGTGTCTCTAGGTTGTATACGTGCAACTATTGGTCAGCTGCCAGTTAGTAATAGGTTCACGTGCTACGTGACGCCAAAAGAGGCTCATAAAGAGTGTGCCACACTCGCCACCACGGCTACTAGTGGCGCTGACTGACACTCCCACGTTTAAATTTACATAGATACCCAATAAAGTGGCTTGGGGGATAGCTGTTGTGGTGGCTGAGTGGTAGAGAATCGAACGCGTTATTCAAAGGTCGCAGGTTCGGATCCTGCCCAGGGCAAGTTATCTTTTCAACCACTTTTCTATCTTCTCATTTACATTACAATTGGCCTAAAAACTTCCCCTATACCTTCCTTGGCATTTTTATTTGTTATATCTCAATATTATTGTGTAAACACGAAAAATGAGCCCTTAAGTATACAGTTGTTTCCCTTATTCATTATTGTGGGTCTCGTACTGGCAGACTTGGTGCCTCTAGGTTGTATACGGAGACTATTGGTCAGCTGCCAGTGTGTAATAAGTTCACGTGCTACGTGACGCCAAAACAGGCTAATAAAGAGTGTGCCACACTCGCTGCCACGGGTAATAGTGCCGCTGACTGACACGCGCACGTTGAAATTGACATATATACCAGATAAAGCGGCTGGGGGGATAACTGTCGTGGTAGATCAGTAGTAGAGAATCGAACGCGTTATTCGAAGGTCGCAGGTTTGGATCCTGCCCACGGAAAGTTATCTTTTCACCCACTTTTCTTTCTTCTCATTTATATTACAATTGGCCTACTAACTTCCCCTATTCTTTCCTTGGCATTATTGTCTGTTAGATGCCATTAATATTGTGTAAAACACGAAAAACTAGCCCTAAAGTATACACTTGTTTCCCTTATTCATTAACGAGGGTCTCGTACTGGCAGACTTAGTGCCTCTAGGTTGTATACGGAAACATTGGTCAGCTGCCAGTTAGTAATAAGTTTACGTGCTACGTGATGCCAAAAGAAGCTCATAAAGAGTGTGCTACACTCTCCGCCATGGCTACTAGTGACGCTGACTGACACTCCCACGTTTAAGTTGACATAGATACCCAATAACCAATAAAGTTGCTGGGGGGATAGCTTTCGTGGTAGTTAAGTGGTAGAGCATCGAACGCGTTATTAGAAGGTCGCAGGTTCGGATACTACCCACAGGAAGTGATCTTTTCACCCATTTTTGTTTCTTCTTATTTACATTACATTTGGCCTAATAACATCCCCTATACCTTCCTTGGCATTATTGTTTGTTAGACAACATTAATATTGTGTAAAACACGAAAAACGAGCCCTGAAGTGTACACTTGTTTCCCTTATTCATAAACGAGGGTCTCGTACTGGCAGACTTGGTGCCTCTAGGTTGAATATGGGGGAAAATTGGTCAGCTGCCAGTTAGTATTAAGTTACGTGCTACGTGACGCCAAAACAGGCTCATAAAGAGTGTGCCACACTCACCGCCATTGCTACTAGTGCGCTGACTGACACTCCCACGTTAAAATTGACATAGGTACTCAATAAAGTGGCGGCAGGGATAGCTGTCATGTAAGCTCAGTGGTGGAGCATCGAACCCGTTATTCGAAGGTCGCAGGTTCGGATCCTGCCCACGGCAACTTATGTTTTCACCCACTTGTCTTTCATCTAATTTACATTATAATTGGCCTAATAATTTCCCCTATACCTTCCTTGGTATTATCGCCTGTTGTATCCCATTATTGTTGATTAAAACACAAAAACGAGCCCTTAAGTATACACATGTTTCCCTTATTCGTTAACGAGGGTCTCGTACTGGCAGACTTGGTGCCTCTAGGTTGTATACGGGGGACAGTTGGTCAGCTGCCGGTTAGCATTAAGTTTACGTGCTACGTCACACCAAAACAGGCTCAAAAAGAGTGTGCCACACTCGTCGCCATGGCAACTAGTGGCGCTGACTGACACTCCCAAGTTTAAATTTATATAGATACCCAATAAAGTGGCGGGGGGATAGCTGTCGTGGTAGCTGGTGGTAGAGCATCGAACGCGTTATTCAAAGGTCGCAGGTTCGGATCCTGCCCACGGCAAGTTATCTTTTCAAACACTTTTCTTTCTTCTCATTTACATTACAATTGGCCTAATAACTTCCCCTATACCTTGCTTGGCATCATGGTCTGTAAGAACCCATTGTTAATGTGTAAAACACGAAAAACGAGCCCTCAAGTATACACTTGTTCCCCTTATTCAATAACGAGGGTCTCGTACTGGCAGAGTTGGTGTCTCTAGGTTGTATACGTGAACTATTGGTCAGCTGCCAGTTAGTAATAGGTTCACGTGCTACGTGACGCCAAAAGAGGCTCATAAAGAGTGTGCCACATTCGCCGCCACGGCTACTAGTGGCACTGACTGACACTCCCACGTTTAAATTGGCATAGATACCCAATAAAGTGGCTGGGGGGATAGCTGTTGTGGTAGCTGAGTGGTAGAGAATGGAACGCGTTATTCAAAGGTCGCAGGTTCGGATCCTCCCCACCGCAAGTTATCTTTTCAACCACTCTTCTATCTTCTCATTTACATTACAATTGGCCTAAAAACTTCCCCTATACCTTCCTTGGCATTTTTCTGTGTTATATCCCACTATTATTGTGTAAAACACGAAAAAAGAGCCCTTAAGTATACAGTCGTTTCCCTTATTCATTATCGTGGGTCTCGTACTGGCAGACTTGGTGCCTCTAGGTTGCATACGGAGACTGTTGGTGAGCTGCCAGTTAGTAATAGGTTTACGTGCTACGTGACGCGAAAACAGGCTCATAAAGAGTGTGCCACACTCGCCGCCACGGCTAATAGGGCCGCTGACTGACACACGCACGTTGAAATTGACATATATACCCGATAAAGTGGCTGGGGGGATAGCTGTCGTGGTAGATCAGTGGTAGAGAATCGAACGCGTTATTCGAAGGTCGCAGGTCTGGATCCTGGCCACGACAAGTTATCTTTTCACCCACTTTTCTTTCTTCTCATTTATATCACAATTGGCCTACTAACTTCCCCTTTTCCTCCTTCCTTGGCATTATTGTCTGTTAGATGCCATTAATACTGTGTAAAACACGAAAAACGAGCCCTGAAGTATACACTTGTTTCCCTTATTCATTAACGAGGGTCTCGTACGGGCAGACTTGGTGCCTCTAGGTTGAATATGGGGGTCTATTGGTCAGCTGCCAGTTAGTAATGAGTTCACGTGCTACGTGACGCCAAAACAGGCTCATAAAGAGTGTGCCACACTCACCGCCATGATCACTAGTGCCGCTGACTAACACACGCACGTTGAAATTGACATATATACCCGATAAAGTGGCTGCGGGGATAGCTGTCGTGGTAGCTCAGTGATAGAGCATCGAACGCGTTATTCGAAGGTCGCAGGTTCAGATGCTGCCCACGGCAAGTTATCTTTTCAAACACTTTTCTTTCTTCTCATTTACATTACAATTGCCCTAATGACGTCTCTACAACTTCCTTGGGATTATTGTCTGTTAGATCCCATTATTACTGTGTAAAACATGAAAAACCAGCCCTTAAGTGCACACTTGTTCCTCTTATTCATTAACGACGGTCTCGTATTGGCAGACTTCGTGCCTCTATGTTGTATACCGAGACCATTGGTCAGCTACCAGTTAGTAATAAGTTCACGTGCTACGTGACGCCAAAACAGGCTCATAAAGAGTGTGCCACACTCGCCGCCACGGCTAATAGTACCGCTGACTGACACACGCACGTTGAAATTGACATATATACCCGATAAAGTTGCTGGGGGGATAGCTGTCGTGGTAGCTCAGTGGTAGAGCATCGAACGCGTCATTCGAAGGTCGCAGGTTCGGATCCTGCCCACGGCAAGTTATCTTTTCAAACACTTTTCTTTCTTCTCATTTACATTACAATTGCCCTAATAACGTTCCCTACAACTTACTTGGCATTATTGTCTGTTAGATCCCATAATACTGTGTAAAACATGAAAAACTAGCCCTTAAGTGCACACTTGTTCCTCTTATTCATTAACGACGGTCTCGTACTGGCAGACTTCGTGCCTCTATGTTGTATACCAAGACTATTGGTCAGCTGCCAGTTAGTAATAAGTTTACGTGCTACGTGACGCCAAAACAGGCTCATAAAGAGTGTGCCACACTCGCCGCCACGGCTAATAGTGCCGCTGACTGACACACGCACGTTGAAATTGACATATATACCCGATAAAGTGGCTGGGGGGATAGCTGTCGTGGTAGATCAGTGGTTGAGAATCGAGCGCGTTATTCCAAGGTCGCAGGTTCGGATCCTGCCCACGGCAAGTTATCTTTTCACCCACATTTCTTTCTTCTCATTTACATTACAATTGGCCTATTAACTTCCCGTATTCCTTCCTTGGCATTATTGTAAGTTGAATCTCATTATTATTGTGTAAAACACGGAAAATGAGCCCTTAAGTACACACGTCTTTCCGTTATTCATTAACGAGGGTCTCGTACTGGCAGACTTGGTGCCTCTAGGTTGTATACGGAAACTACTGGTCAGCGGCCAGTTAGTAATAAGTTTACGTGCTACGTGATGCCAAAAGAGGCTCATAAAGAGTGTGCTACTTTCTCCGCCATGGCTACTAGTGGCGCTCACTGACACTCCCACGTTTAAGTTGACATAGATACCCTATAAAGTGGCTTGGGGGATAGCTGTCGTGGTAGTTAAGTTGTAGAGCATCGAACGCGTTATTAGAAGGTCGCAGGTTCGGATCCTACCCACAGCAAGTGATCTTTTGACCTATTTATTTTCTTCTCATTTACATTACATTTGGCCTAATAACATCCCCTATAACTTCCTTGGTATTATTGTCAGTTAGACAACACTAATATTGGAAAAACACGAAAAACGAGCCCTGAAGTATTCACTTGTTTCCATTATTCATTAACGAGGGTCTCGTACTGGCAGACTTGGTGCCTCTAGGTTGTATACGAAGACTATTGGTCAGCTGCCAGTTAGTAATAAGTTCACGTGCTACGTGACGCCAAAACAGGCTCATAAAGAATGTGCCACACTCGCCGCCATGGCTACTAGTGGCGATGACTGAGACACCCACGTTGAAATTGACATAGATACCCGATGAAGTGGTTGGGGGGATAGCTGTCATGGTAGATCAGAGGTAGAGAATCGAACGGGTTATTCGTAGGTCGCAGGCTAGAATCCTGCCCACAGCAAGTTATCTTTTCAAACACTTTTCTTTCTTCTCATTTATATTAGAATTGGCCTAATAACTTCCCCTATACCTTTATTGGCATTATTGCCTGTTAGATGCCATTATTATTGTGTGAAACACGAAAAACGAGCCCTTAAGTATACACTTGTTCCCCTTATTCAATAACGAGGGTCTCGCACTGGCAGACTTGGTGTCTCTAGGTTGTATACGTGCAACTATTGGTCAGCTGCCAGTTAGTAATAGGTTCACGTGCTACGTGACGCCAAAAGAGGCTCATAAAGAGTGTGCCACACTCGCCACCACGGCTACTAGTGGCGCTGACTGACACTCCCACGTTTAAATTTACATAGATACCCTATAAAGTGGCTTGGGGGATAGCTGTTGTGGTAGCTGAGTGGTAGAGAATCGAACGCGTTATTCAAAGGTCGCAGGTTCGGATCCTGCCCAGGGCAAGTTATCTTTTCAACCACTTTTCTATCTTCTCATTTACATTACAATTGGCCTAAAAACTTCCCCTATACCTTCCTTGGCATTTTTATTTGTTATATCTCAATATTATTGTGTAAACACGAAAAATGAGCCCTTAAGTATACAGTTGTTTCCCTTATTCATTATTGTGGGTCTCGTACTGGCAGACTTGGTGCCTCTAGGTTGTATACGGAGACTATTGGTCAGCTGCCAGTGTGTAATAAGTTCACGTGCTACGTGACGCCAAAACAGGCTAATAAAGAGTGTGCCACACTCGCTGCCACGGGTAATAGTGCCGCTGACTGACACGCGCACGTTGAAATTGACATATATACCAGATAAAGCGGCTGGGGGGATAACTGTCGTGGTAGATCAGTAGTAGAGAATCGAACGCGTTATTCGAAGGTCGCAGGTTTGGATCCTGCCCACGGAAAGTTATCTTTTCACCCACTTTTCTTTCTTCTCATTTATATTACAATTGGCGTACTAACTTCCCCTATTCTTTCCTTGGCATTATTGTCTGTTAGATGCCATTAATATTGTGTAAAACACGAAAAACTAGCCCTAAAGTATACACTTGTTTCCCTTATTCATTAACGAGGGTCTCGTACTGGCAGACTTAGTGCCTCTAGGTTGTATACGGAAACATTGGTCAGCTGCCAGTTAGTAATAAGTTTACGTGCTACGTGATGCCAAAAGAAGCTCATAAAGAGTGTGCTACACTCTCCGCCATGGCTACTAGTGACGCTGACTGACACTCCCACGTTTAAGTTGACATAGATACCCAATAACCAATAAAGTTGCTGGGGGGATAGCTTTCGTGGTAGTTAAGTGGTAGAGCATCGAACGCGTTATTAGAAGGTCGCAGGTTCGGATACTACCCACAGGAAGTGATCTTTTCACCCATTTTTGTTTCTTCTTATTTACATTACATTTGGCCTAATAACATCCCCTATACCTTCCTTGGCATTATTGTTTGTTAGACAACATTAATATTGTGTAAAACACGAAAAACGAGCCCTGAAGTGTACACTTGTTTCCCTTATTCATAAACGAGGGTCTCGTACTGGCAGACTTGGTGCCTCTAGGTTGAATATGGGGGAAAATTGGTCAGCTGCCAGTTAGTATTAAGTTACGTGCTACGTGACGCCAAAACAGGCTCATAAAGAGTGTGCCACACTCACCGCCATTGCCACTAGTGCGCTGACTGACACTCCCACGTTAAAATTGACATAGGTACTCAATAAAGTGGCGGCAGGGATAGCTGTCATGTAAGCTCAGTGGTGGAGCATCGAACCCGTTATTCGAAGGTCGCAGGTTCGGATCCTGCCCACGGCAACTTATGTTTTCACCCACTTGTCTTTCATCTAATTTACATTATAATTGGCCTAATAATTTCCCCTATACCTTCCTTGGTATTATCGCCTGTTGTATCCCATTATTGTTGATTAAAACACAAAAACGAGCCCTTAAGTATACACATGTTTCCCTTATTCGTTAACGAGGGTCTCGTACTGGCAGACTTGGTGCCTCTAGGTTGTATACGGGGGACAGTTGGTCAGCTGCCGGTTAGCATTAAGTTTACGTGCTACGTCACACCAAAACAGGCTCAAAAAGAGTGTGCCACACTCGTCGCCATGGCAACTAGTGGCGCTGACTGACACTCCCAAGTTTAAATTTATATAGATACCCAATAAAGTGGCGGGGGGATAGCTGTCGTGGTAGCTGGTGGTAGAGCATCGAACGCGTTATTCAAAGGTCGCAGGTTCGGATCCTGCCCACGGCAAGTTATCTTTTCAAACACTTTTCTTTCTTCTCATTTACATTACAATTGGCCTAATAACTTCCCCTATACCTTGCTTGGCATCATGGTCTGTAAGAACCCATTGTTAATGTGTAAAACACGAAAAACGAGCCCTCAAGTATACACTTGTTCCCCTTATTCAATAACGAGGGTCTCGTACTGGCAGAGTTGGTGTCTCTAGGTTGTATACGTGAACTATTGGTCAGCTGCCAGTTAGTAATAGGTTCACGTGCTACGTGACGCCAAAAGAGGCTCATAAAGAGTGTGCCACATTCGCCGCCACGGCTACTAGTGGCACTGACTGACACTCCCACGTTTAAATTGGCATAGATACCCAATAAAGTGGCTGGGGGGATAGCTGTTGTGGTAGCTGAGTGGTAGAGAATGGAACGCGTTATTCAAAGGTCGCAGGTTCGGATCCTCCCCACCGCAAGTTATCTTTTCAACCACTCTTCTATCTTCTCATTTACATTACAATTGGCCTAAAAACTTCCCCTATACCTTCCTTGGCATTTTTCTGTGTTATATCCCACTATTATTGTGTAAAACACGAAAAAAGAGCCCTTAAGTATACAGTCGTTTCCCTTATTCATTATCGTGGGTCTCGTACTGGCAGACTTGGTGCCTCTAGGTTGCATACGGAGACTGTTGGTGAGCTGCCAGTTAGTAATAGGTTTACGTGCTACGTGACGCGAAAACAGGCTCATAAAGAGTGTGCCACACTCGCCGCCACGGCTAATAGGGCCGCTGACGGACACACGCACGTTGAAATTGACATATATACCCGATAAAGTGGCTGGGGGGATAGCTGTCGTGGTAGATCAGTGGTAGAGAATCGAACGCGTTATTCGAAGGTCGCAGGTCTGGATCCTGGCCACGACAAGTTATCTTTTCACCCACTTTTCTTTCTTCTCATTTATATCACAATTGGCCTACTAACTTCCCCTTTTCCTCCTTCCTTGGCATTATTGTCTGTTAGATGCCATTAATACTGTGTAAAACACGAAAAACGAGCCCTGAAGTATACACTTGTTTCCCTTATTCATTAACGAGGGTCTCGTACGGGCAGACTTGGTGCCTCTAGGTTGAATATGGGGGTCTATTGGTCAGCTGCCAGTTAGTAATGAGTTCACGTGCTACGTGACGCCAAAACAGGCTCATAAAGAGTGTGCCACACTCACCGCCATGACTACTAGTGCCGCTGACTAACACACGCACGTTGAAATTGACATATATACCCGATAAAGTGGCTGCGGGGATAGCTGTCGTGGTAGCTCAGTGATAGAGCATCGAACGCGTTATTCGAAGGTCGCAGGTTCAGATGCTGCCCACGGCAAGTTATCTTTTCAAACACTTTTCTTTCTTCTCATTTACATTACAATTGCCCTAATGACGTCTCTACAACTTCCTTGGGATTATTGTCTGTTAGATCCCATTATTACTGTGTAAAACATGAAAAACCAGCCCTTAAGTGCACACTTGTTCCTCTTATTCATTAACGACGGTCTCGTATTGGCAGACTTCGTGCCTCTATGTTGTATACCGAGACCATTGGTCAGCTACCAGTTAGTAATAAGTTTACGTGCTACGTGATGCCAAAACAGGCTCATAAAGAGTGTGCCACACTCGCCGCTACGGCTAATAGTGCCGCTGACGGACACACGCACGTTGAAATTGACATATATACCCGATAAAGTGGCTGGGGGGATAGCTGTCGTGGTAGATCAGTGGTAGAGAATCGAACGCGTTATTCGAAGGTCGCAGGTCTGGATCCTGGCCACGACAAGTTATCTTTTCACCCACTTTTCTTTCTTCTCATTTATATCACAATTGGCCTACTAACTTCCCCTTTTCCTCCTTCCTTGGCATTATTGTCTGTTAGATGCCATTAATACTGTGTAAAACACGAAAAACGAGCCCTTAAGTATACACGTGTTTCCCTTATTCATTAACGAGGGTATCGTACTGGCAGACTTGGTGCCTCTAGGTTGTATACGGGGGACTATTGGTCAGCTGCCGGTTAGTATTAAGTTTACGCGCTACGTGACGCCAAAACAGGCTCATAAAGAGTGTGCCACACTCGCCACCACGGCTACTAGTGGCACTGACTGACACTCCCACGTTTAAATTGGCATAGATAACCAATAAAGTGGCTGGGGGGATAGCTGTCGAGGTAGCTCAGTGGAAGATCAACGAACGCGTTATTCGAAGGTCGGAGGTTCGGATCCTGCCCACGGCAAGTTATCTTTTCAAACACTTTTCTTTCTTCTCATTTACATTATAATAGCCCTAATAACGTCCCCTACAGTTTCCTTTGCATTATTGTCTGTTAGATCCCATTATTATTGTGTAAAGCATGAAAAACTAGCCCTTAAATGCACACTTGTTCCCCTTATTCATTAACGACGGTCTCGTACTGGCAGGCTTCGTGCCTCTATGTTGTATACCGAGACTATTGGTCAGCTGCCAGTTAGTAATAAGTTTACGTGCTACGTGACGCCAAAACAGGCTCATAAAGAGAGTGCCACACTCGCCGTCATGGCTACTAGTGGCGCTGACCGGCACTCGCACGTTTAAATTGACATAGATACCCAATAAAGTGGCTGGGGGGATAGCTGTCGTGGTAGCTCAGTGGTAGAGCAACAAACGTGTTATTCGATGGTCGCAGGTTCGGATCCTTTTCACGGCAAGTTATCTTGATTTGATTGATTTGTGGGGTCTAACCTCCCAAAACCACCTTATGATTATGAGAGACGCTGTAGTGGAGGACTCCGGAAATTTTGACCACCTGGTGTTCTTTAATGTGCACCCAAATCTGAGCACACGAGCCTACGACATTTCCGCCTCCATCGGAAATGCAGCCACCGCAGTCGGGGTTTGAACCCGTGACCTGCGGGTCAGCAGCCAAAAACCTTAGCCACTAGACCAGCGAGGCGAGGCCATGGCAAATTATCTTTTCAAACACTTTTCTTTCTTCTCATTTACAATAAAATTGGCCTAATAACTTCCCCTACACCTTGCTTGGCATCATTGTCTGTAAGAACCCACTGTTATTGTGTAAAACACGAAAAACGAGCCCTCAAGTATACACTTGTTCCCCTTATTCAATAACGAGGGTCTCGTACTGGCAGACTTGGTGCCTCTAGGTTGCATACGGAGACTGTTGGTCAGCTGCCAGTTAGTAATAAGTTTACGTGCTACGTGACGCCAACACAGGCTCATAAAGAGTGTGCCACACTCGCCGGCACGGCTAATAGTGCCGCTGATTGACACACGCACGTTGAAATTGACATATATACCCGATAAAGTAGCTGGGGGGATAGCTGTCGTGGTAGATCAGTGGTAGAGAATCGAACGCGTTATTCGAAGGTCGCAGGTTTGGATCCTGGCCACGGCAAGTTATCTTTTCACCCACTTTTCTTTCTTCTCATTTATATTACAATTGGCCTACTAACTTCCCCTATTACTCCTTCCTTGGCATTATTGCCTGTTAGATGCCATTAATACTGTGTAAAACACGAAAAACGAGCCCTGAAGTATACACTTGTTTCCCTTATTCATTAACGAGTGTCTCGTACGGGCAGACTTGGTTCCTCTAGGTTGAATATGGGGGTCTATTTGTCAGCTGCCAGTTAGTAATAAGTTCACGTGCTACGTGACGCCAAAACAGGCTCATAAAGAGTGTGCCACACTCACCGCCTTGACTACTAGTGGCGCTGACTGACACTCCCACGTTTACACTGACATAGATTCCCAATAAAGTGGCTGCGGGGATAGCTGTCGTGGTAGCTCAGTGGTAGAGCATCGAACGCGTTATTCGAAGGTCGCAGGTTCGGATCCTGCCCACGGCAAGTTAAGTTTTCACCCACTTGTCTTTCATCTAATTTACATTACAATTGGCCTTATAACTTCACCAATACCTTTCTTGGCATTATTGCGTGTTGAATCTCATTATTATTGATTAAAAAACAAAAAACGAGCCCTTAAGTGCACACTTGTTCCCCTTATTCATTAACGATGGTCTCGTACTGGTACTTCGTGCCTCTATGTTGTATATCGAGACTATTGGTCAGCTGCCAGTTAGTAATAAGTTTACGTGCTACGTGACGCCAAAACAGGCTCATAAAGAGAGTGCCACACTCACCGTCATGGCTACTAGTGGCGCTGACTGACACTCGCACGTTTAAATTGACATAGATACCCAATAAAGTGGCTGGGGGGATAGCTGTCGTGGTAGCTCAGTGGTAGAGCAACAAACGCGTTATTCGATGGTGGCAGGTTCGGATCCTTTTCACGGGAAGTTATCTTGATTTGATTGATTTGTGGGGTCTAACCTCTCAAAACCACCATATGATTATGAGAGGCGCCGTAGTGGAGGACTCCGGAAATTTTGACCACCTGGTGTTCTTTAACTTGGACCTAAATCTGAGCACACGAGCCTACGACATTTCCGCCTCCATCGGAAATGCAGCCACCGCAGTCGGGGTTTGAACCCGTGACCTGCGGGTCAGCAGCCAAAAACCTTAGCCACTAGACCAGCGAGGCGAGGCCATGTCAAATTATGTTTTCAAACACTTTTCTTTCTTCTCATTTACATTACATGTGGCCTAATAACTTCCCCTATACCTTGCTTGGCATCATTGTCTGTAAGAACCCACTGTTATTGTGTAAAACACGAAAAACGAGCCCTCAAGTATACACTTGTTCCCCTTATTCAATAACGAGGGTCTCGTACTGGCAGACTTGGTGTCTCTAGGTTGTATACGTGCAACTATTGGTCAGCTGCCAGTTAGTAATAGGTTCACGTGCTACGTGACGCCAAAAGAGGCTCATAAAGAGTGTGCCACATTCGCCGCCACGGCTACTAGTGGCACTGACTGACACTCCCACGTTTAAATTGGCATAGAAACCCAGTAAAGTGGCTGGGGGGATAGCTGTTGTGGTAGCTGAGTGGTAGAGAATGGAACGCGTTATTCAAAGGTCGCAGGTTTGGATCCTGCCCACGGCAAGTTATCTTTTCATCAACTTTTTTTTCTTCTCATTTATATTACAAATGGCATACTAACTTCCCCTATTCCTCCTTCCTTGGCATTATTGTCTGTTAGATGCCATTAATATTGTGTAAAACACGAAAAACAAGCCCTGAAGTATACAGTTGTTTCCTTTATTCATTAACACGGGGTTTGGTACGGGCAGACTTGGTGCCTCTAGGTTGAATATGGGGGTCTATTGGTCAGCTGCCTCTTAGTAATAAGTTCACGTGCTACGTGACGCCAAAACAGGCTCATAAAGAGTGTGCCACACTCACCGCCATGACTACTAGTAGCGCTGACTGACACTCCCACGTTTAAATTGACATAGATACCCAATAAAGTGGCTGCGGGGATAGCTGTCGTGGTAGCTCAGTGGAAGATCAACGAACGCGTTATTCGAAGGTTGGTGGTTTGGATCCTGCCCACGGCAAGTTATCTTTTCAAACACTTTTATTTCTTCTCATTTACATTACAATTGCCCTGATAACGTCCCCTACAACTTTCTTTGCATTATTGTCTGTTAGATCTCATTATTATTGTGTTAAACATGAAAAACTAGCCCTTAAGTGCACACTTGTTCCTCTTATTCATTAACGACGGTCTCGTACTGGCAGACTTCGTGCCTCTATGTTGTATACCGAGACTATTGGTCAGCTGCCAGTTAGTAATAAGTTTACGTGCTACGTGACGCCAAAACAGGCTCATAAAGAGAGTGCCACACTCGCCGTCATGGCTACTAGTGGCGCTGACCGGCACTCGCACGTTTAAATTGACATAGATACCCAATAAAGTGGCTGGGGGGATAGCTGTCGTGGTAGCTCAGTGGTAGAGCAACAAACGCGTTATTCTATGGTCGCAGGTTCGGATCCTTTTTACGGCAAGTTATCTTGATTTGATTGATTTGTGGTGTCTAACCTCCCAAAGCCACCTTATGATTATGAGAGACGCTGTAGTGGAAGACTCCGGAAACTTGGACCACCTGGTGTTCTTTAACGTGCACCCAAATCTGAGCACACGAGCCTACAACATTTCCGCCTCCATCGGAAATGCAGCCACCGCAGTCGGGATTTGAACCCGCGACCTGCGGGTCAGCAGCCGAGAACCTTAGCCACTAGACCAGCGAGGCGGGGCCACGGCAAATTATCTTTTCAAACACTTTTCTTTCTTCTCATTTACATTACATGTGGCCTAATAACTTCCCCTATACCTTGCTTGGCATCAATGTCCGTAAGAACCCATTTTTAGTGTGTAAAACGCGAAAAACGAGCCCTTAAGTATACACTTGTTCCCCTTATTCAATAACGAGGGTCTCGTGCTGGCAGACTTGGTATCTCTAGGTTGTATACGTGACTCTATTGCTCAGCTGCCAGTTAGTAATAAGTTCACGTGCTACGTGACGCCAAAGCAGGCTCATAAAGAGTGTGCCACACTCGCCGCCACGGCTACTAGTGGCACTGACTGACACTCCCACGTTTAAATTGGCATAGATAACCAATAAAGTGGCTGGGGGGATAGCTGTCGAGGTAGCTCAGTGGAAGATCAACGAACGCGTTATTCGAAGGTCGGAGGTTCGGATCCTGCCCACGGCAAGTTATCTTTTCAAACACTTTTCTTTCTTCTCATTTACATTATAATAGCCCTAATAACGTCCCCTACAGTTTCCTTTGCATTATTGTCTGTTAGATCCCATTATTATTGTGTAAAGCATGAAAAACTAGCCCTTAAGTGCGCACTTGTTCCCCTTATTCATTAACGACGGTCTCGTACTGGCAGACTTCGTCCCTCTATGTTGTATACCGAGACTATTGGTCAGCTGCCAGTTAGTAATAAGTTTACGTGCTACGTGACGCCAAAACAGGCTCATAAAGAGAGTGCCACACTCGCCGCCACGGCTAATAGTGCCGCTGACTGGCACACGCACGTTGAAATTGACATATATACCCGATAAAGTGGCTGGGGGGATAGCTGTCGTGGTAGATCACTAGTAGAGAATCGAGCGCGTTATTCGAAGGTCGCAGGTTTGGATCCTGCCCACGGCAAGTTATCTTTTCACCAACTTTTCTTTCTTCTCATTTATATTACAAATGGCCTACTAACTTCCCCTATTCCTCCTTTCTTGGCATTATTGTCTGTTAGATGCCATTAATATTGTGTAAAACACGAAAAACGAGCCCTGAAGTATACACTTGTTTCCCTTATTCCTTAACACAGGGTTTGGTACGGCCAGACTTGGTGCCTCTAGGTTGTATACGGAGACTGTTGGTCAGCTGCCAGTTAGTAATAAGTTCACGTGCTACGTGACGCCAAAACAGGTTCATAAAGAGTGTGCCACACTCGCCGCCACGGCTAATAGTGCCGCTGACTGACACACGCACGTTTAAATTGACATAGATACCCAATAAAGTGGCTGGGGGAAAGCTGTCGTGGTAGCTCAGTGGAAGATCAACGAACGCGTTATTCGAAGGTCGGTGGTTTGGATCCTGCCCACGGCAAGTTATCTTTTCAAACACTTTTATTTCTTCTCATTTACATTACAATTGCCCTAATAACGTCCCCTACAAGTTTCTTTGCATTATTGTCCGTTAGATTTCATTATTATTGTGTTAAACATGAAAAACTAGCCCTTAAGTGCACACTTGTTCCTCTTATTCAATAACGAGGGTCTCGTACTGGCAGACTTGGTGTCTCTAGGTTGTATACGTGACTATTGGTCAGCTGCCAGTTAGTAATAGGTTCACGTGCTACGTGACGCTAAAAGAGGCTCATAAAGAGTGTGCCACATTCGCCGCCACGGCTACTAGTGGCGCTGACTGACACTCCCACGTTTAAATTGACATAGATACCCGATGAAGTGGTTGGGGGGATAGCTGTCATGGTAGATCAGAGGTAGAGAATCGAACGGGTTATTCGTAGGTCGCAGGCTAGAATCCTGCCCACGGCAAGTTATCTTTTCACCCACTTTTCTTTCTTCTCATTTATATTAGAATTGGCCTAATAACGTTCCCTACAACTTACTTGGCATTATTGTCTGTTAGATCCCATTATACTGTGTAAATCATGAAAAACTAGCCCTTAAGTGCACACTTGTTCCTCTTATTCATTAACGACGGTCTCGTACTGGCAGACTTCGTGCCTCTATGTTGTATACCAAGACTATTGGTCAGCTGCCAGTTAGTAATAAGTTTACGTGCTACGTGACGCCAAAACAGGCTCATAAAGAGTGTGCCACACTCGCCGCCACGGCTAATAGTGGCGCTGACTGACACTCCCACGTTTAAATTTACATAGATACCCAATAAAGTGGCTTGGGGGATAGCTGTTGTGGTAGCTGAGTGGTAGAGAATCGAACGCGTTATTCAAAGGTCGCAGGTTCGGATCCTGGCCAGGGCCAGTTATCTTTCAACCACTTTTCTATCTTCTCATTTACATTACCATTGGCCTAAAAACTTCCCCTATACCTTCCTTGGCATTTTTATCTGTTATATCTCAATATTATTGTGTAAAACACGAAAAATGAGCCCTTAAGTATACAGTTGTTTCCCTTATTCATTATTGTGGGTCTCGTACTGGCAGACTTGGTGCCTCTAGGTTGTATACGGAGACTATTGGTCAGCTGCCAGTGTGTAATAAGTTCACGTGCTACGTGACGCCAAAACAGGCTCATAAAGCGTGTGCCACACTCGCTGCCACGGCTAATAGTGCCGCTGACTGACACACGCACGTTGAAATTGACATATATACCAGATAAAGCGGCTGGGGGGATAACTGTCGTGGTAGATCAGTAGTAGAGAATCGAACGTGTTATTCGAAGGTCGCAGGTTTGGATCCTGCCCACGGAAAGTTATCTTTTCACCCACTTTTCTTTCTTCTCATTTACATTACAATTCGCCTAATAACTTCCCCTATACCTTCCTTGGCATTATTGTCTGTTAGATCCCATTATTATTGTGTAAAACACGAAAAACGAGCCCTTAAGTACACACGTGTTTCCGTTATTCATTAACGAGGGTCTCGTACTGGCAGACTTAGTGCCTCTAGGTTGTATACGGAAACATTGGTCAGCTGCCAGTTAGTAATAAGTTTACGTGCTACGTGATGCCAAAAGAAGCTCATAAAGAGTGTGCTACACTCTCCGCCATGGCTACTAGTGACGCTGACTGACACTCCCACGTTTAAGTTGACATAGATACCCGATACCCAATAAAGTTGCTGGGGGGATAGCTTTCGTGGTAGTTAAGTGGTAGAGCATCGAACGCGTTATTAGAAGGTCGCAGGTTCGGATACTACCCACAGGAAGTGATCTTTTCACCCATTTTCGTTTCTTCTTATTTACATTACATTTGGCCTAATAACATCCCCTATACCTTCCTTGGCATTATTGTCTCTTAGACAACATTAATATTGTGTAAAACACGAAAAACGAGCCCTGAAGTATACACTTGTTTCCCTTATTCATTAACGAGGGTCTCGTACTGGCAGACTTGGTGCCTCTAGGTTGAATATGGGGGAAAATTGGTCAGCTGCCAGTTAGTATTAAGTTGACGTGCTACGTGACGCCAAAACAGGCTCATAAAGAGTGTGCCACACTCACCGCCATTGCTACTAGTGCGCTGACTGACACTCCCACGTTAAAATTGACATAGGTACTCAATAAAGTGGCGGCAGGGATAGCTGTCATGTAAGCTCAGTGGTAGAGCATCGAACGCGTTATTCGAAGGTTGCAGGTTCGGATCCTGCCCACGGAGAGTTATGTTTTCACCCACTTGTCTTTCATCTAATTTACATTACAATTGGCCTAATAACTTCACCTATACCTTTCTTGGCATTATTGCCTGTTGAATCTCATTATTATTGATTAAAACACAAAAAACGAGCCCTTAAGTATACACTTGTTTCCCTTATTCATTAACGAGGCTCTCGTACTGGCAGACTTGGTGCCTCTAAGTTGTTTACGGAGACTGTTGGTCAGCTGCCAGTTAGTAATAAGTTCACGTGCTACGTGACGCCAAAACAGGCTCATAAAGAGTGTGCCACACTCGCCACCACGGCTAATAGTGCCGCTGACTGACACACGCACGTTGAAATTGACATATATACCCGATAAAGTTGCTGGGGGGATAGCTGTCGTGGTAGCTCAGTGGTAGAGCATCGAACGCGTCATTCGAAGGTCGCAGGTTCGGATCCTGCCCACGGCAAGTTATCTTTTCAAACACTTTTCTTTCTTCTCATTTACATTACAATTGCCCTAATAACGTTCCCTACAACTTACTTGGCATTATTGTCTGTTAGATCCCATAATACTGTGTAAAACATGAAAAACTAGCCCTTAAGTGCACACTTGTTCCTCTTATTCATTAACGACGGTCTCGTACTGGCAGACTTCGTGCCTCTATGTTGTATACCAAGACTATTGGCCAGCTGCCAGTTAGTAATAAGTTTACGTGCTACGTGACGCCAAAACAGGCTCATAAAGAGTGTGCCACACTCGCCGCCACGGCTAATAGTGCCGCTGACTGACACACGCACGTTGAAATTGACATATATACCCGATAAAGTGGCTGGGGGGATAGCTGTCGTGGTAGATCAGTGGTTGAGAATCGAGCGCGTTATTCGAAGGTCGCAGGTTCGGATCCTGCCCACGGCAAGTTATCTTTTCACCCACATTTCTTTCTTCTCATTTACATTACAATTGGCCTATTAACTTCCCGTATTCCTTCCTTGGCATTATTGTAAGTTGAATCTCATTATTATTGTGTAAAACACGGAAAATGAGCCCTTAAGTACACACGTCTTTCCGTTGTTCATTAACGAGGGTCTCGTACTGGCAGATTTGGTGCCTCTAGGTTGTATACGGAAACTACTGGTCAGCGGCCAGTTAGTAATAAGTTTACGTGCTACGTGATGCCAAAAGAGGCTCATAAAGAGTGTGCTACTTTCTCCGCCATGGCTACTAGTGGCGCTCACTGACACTCCCACGTTTAAGTTGACATAGATACCCAATACCCAATAAAGTTGCTGGGGGGATAGCTGTCGTGGTAGTTAAGTTGTAGAGCATCGAACGCGTTATTAGAAGGTCGCAGGTTCGGATCCTACCCACAGCAAGTGATCTTTTGACCTATTTATTTTCTTCTCATTTACATTACATTTGGCCTAATAATATCCCCTATAACTTCCTTGGTATTATTGTCAGTTAGACAACACTAATATTGGGAAAACACGAAAAACGAGCCCTGAAGTATTCACTTGTTTCCATTATTCATTAACGAGGGTCTCGTACTGGCAGACTTGGTGCCTCTAGGTTGTATACGAAGACTATTGGTCAGCTGCCAGTTAGTAATAAGTTCACGTGCTACGTGACGCCAAAACAGGCTCATAAAGAATGTGCCACACTCGCCGCCATGGCTACTAGTGGCGATGACTGAGACACCCACGTTGAAATTGACATAGATACCCGATGAAGTGGTTGGGGGGATAGCTGTCATGGTAGATCAGAGGTAGAGAATCGAACGGGTTATTCGTAGGTCGCAGGCTAGAATCCTGCCCACGGCAAGTTATCTTTTCACCCACTTTTCTTTCTTCTCATTTATATTAGAATTGGCCTAAAACCTTCCCCTATACCTTTATTGGCATTATTGCCTGTTAGATGCCATTATTATTGTGTAAAACACGAAAAACGAGCGCTGAAGTATACACTTGTTTCCCTTATTCATTAACGAGGGTCTCGTACTGGCCGACTTGGTGCCTCTAGGTTGTATACGGAGACTATTGGTCAGCTGCCAGTTGGTAATAAGTTTACGTGCTACGTGACGCCAAAACAGGCTCATAAACAGTGTGCCACACTCGCCACCACGGCTACTAGTGGCGCTGACTGACATTCCCACGTTTAAATTTACATAGATACCCAATAAAGTGGCTTGGGGGATAGCTGTTGTGGTAGCTGAGTGGTAGAGAATCGAACGCGTTATTCGAAGGTCGCAGGTTCGGATCCTGCCCACGGCAAGTTATCTTTTCACCCACTTTTCTTTCTTCTCATTTACATTACAATTGGCCTAATAACATCACCTATACCTTCCTTAGTATTATTGTCTGTTTAACCCTATAATATTGTGTGAAACACGAAAAACGAGCCCTTAAGTATACACTTTTTCCCCTTATTCAATAACGAGGGTCTCGCACTGGCAGACTTGGTGTCTCTAGGTTGTATACGTGCAACTATTGGTCAGCTGCCAGTTAGTAATAGGTTCACGTGCTACGTGACGCCAAAAGAGGCTCATAAAGAGTGTGCCACACTCGCCACCACGGCTACTCGTGGCGCTGACTGACACTCCCACGTTTAAATTTACATAGATACCCAATAAAGTGGCTTGGGGGATAGCTGTTGTGGTAGCTGAGTGGTAGAGAATCGAACGCGTTATTCAAAGGTCGCAGGTTCGGATCCTGCCCAGGGCAAGTTATCTTTTCAACCACTTTTCTATCTTCTCATTTACAATACAATTGGCCTAAAAACTTCCCCTATACCTTCCTTGGCATTTTTATCTGTTATATCTCAATATTATTGTGTAAACACGAAAAATGAGCCCTTAAGTATACAGTTGTTTCCCTTATTCATTATTGTGGGTCTCGTACTGGCAGACTTGGTGCCTCTAGGTTGTATACGGAGACTATTGGTCAGCTGCCAGTGTGTAATAAGTTCACGTGCTACGTGACGCCAAAACAGGCTCATAAAGAGTGTGCCACACTCGCTGCCACGGCTAATAGTGCCGCTGACTGACACGCGCACGTTGAAATTGACATATATACCAGATAAAGCGGCTGGGGGGATAACTGTCGTGGTAGATCAGTAGTAGAGAATCGAACGCGTTATTCGAAGGTCGCAGGTTTGGATCCTGCCCACGGAAAGTTATCTTTTCACCCACTTTTCTTTCTTCTCATTTATATTACAATTGGCCTACTAACTTCCCCTATTCCTTCCTTGGCATTATTGTCTGTTAGATGCCATTAATATTGTGTAAAACACGAAAAACTAGCCCTAAAGTATACACTTGTTTCCCTTATTCATTAACGAGGGTCTCGTACGGGCAGACGTGGTGCCTCTAGGTTGAATATGGGGGTCTATTGGTCAGCTGCCAGTTAGTAATAAGTTCACGTGCTACGTGACGCCAAAACAGGCTCATAAAGAGTGTGCCACACTCACCGCCATGACTACTAGTGGCGCTGACTGACACTCCCACGTTTAAATTGACATAGATACCCAATAAAGTGGCTGGGGGGATAGCTGTCGTGGTAGCTCAGTGGTAGAGCTTCAAACGCGTTATTCGAAGGCCGCAGGTTCGGATCCTGCCCACGGCAAGTTATCTTTTCAAACACTTTTCTTTCTTCTCATTTACATTACAATTCGTCTAATAACTTCCCCTATACCTTCCTTGGCATTATTGTCTGTTAGATCCCATTATTATTGTGTAAAACACGAAAAACGAGCCCTTAAGTACACACGTGTTTCCGTTATTCATTAACGAGGGTCTCGTACTGGCAGACTTAGTGCCTCTAGGTTGTATACGGAAACATTGGTCAGCTGCCAGTTAGTAATAAGTTTACGTGCTACGTGATGCCAAAAGAAGCTCATAAAGAGTGTGCTACACTCTCCGCCATGGCTACTAGTGACGCTGACTGACACTCCCACGTTTAAGTTGACATAGATACCCAATAACCAATAAAGTTGCTGGGGGGATAGCTTTCGTGGTAGTTAAGTGGTAGAGCATCGAACGCGTTATTAGAAGGTCGCAGGTTCGGATACTACCCACAGGAAGTGATCTTTTCACCCATTTTTGTTTCTTCTTATTTACATTACATTTGGCCTAATAACATCCCCTATACCTTCCTTGGCATTATTGTTTGTTAGACAACATTAATATTGTGTAAAACACGAAAAACGAGCCCTGAAGTATACACTCGTTTCCCTTATTCATAAACGAGGGTCTCGTACTGGCAGACTTGGTGCCTCTAGGTTGAATATGGGGGAAAATTGGTCAGCTGCCAGTTAGTATTAAGTTGACGTGCTACGTGACGCCAAAACAGGCTCATAAAGAGTGGGCCACACTCACCGCCATTGCTACTAGTGCGCTGACTGACACTCCCACGTTAAAATTGACATAGGTACTCAATAAAGTGGCGGCAGGGATAGCTGTCATGTAAGCTCAGTGGTGGAGCATCGAACCCGTTATTCGAAGGTCGCAGGTTCGGATCCTGCCCACGGCAACTTATGTTTTCACCCACTTGTCTTTCATCTAATTTACATTATAATTGGCCTAATAATTTCCCCTATACCTTCCTTGGTATTATCACCTGTTGTATCCCATTATTGTTGATTAAAACACAAAAACGAGCCCTTAAGTATACGCATGTTTCCCTTATTCGTTAACGAGGGTCTCGTACTGGCAGACTTGGTGCCTCTAGGTTGTATACGGGGGACAGTTGGTCAGCTGCCGGTTAGCATTAAGTTTACGTGCTACGTCACACCGAAACAGGCTCAAAAAGAGTGTGCCACACTCGTCGCCATGGCAACTAGTGGCGCTGACTGACACTCCCAAGTTTAAATTTATATAGATACCCAATAAAGTGGCGGGGGGATAGCTGTCGTGGTAGCTGGTGGTAGAGCATCGAACGCGTTATTCAAAGGTCGCAGGTTCGGATCCTGCCCACGGCAAGTTATCTTTTCAAACACTTTTCTTTCTTCTCATTTACATTACAATTGGCCTAATAACTTCCCCTATACCTTGCTTGGCATCATTGTCTGTAAGAACCCATTGTTAATGTGTAAAACACGAAAAACGAGCCCTCAAGTATACACTTGTTCCCCTTATTCAATAACGAGGGTCTCGTACTGGCAGAGTTGGTGTCTCTAGGTTGTATACGTGAACTATTGGTCAGCTGCCAGTTAGTAATAGGTTCACGTGCTACGTGACGCCAAAAGAGGCTCATAAAGAGTGTGCCACATTCGCCGCCACGGCTACTAGTGGCACTGACTGACACTCCCACGTTTAAATTGGCATAGATACCCAATAAAGTGGCTGGGGGGATAGCTGTTGTGGTAGCTGAGTGGTAGAGAATGGAACGCGTTATTCAAAGGTCGCAGGTTCGGATCCTCCCCACCGCAAGTTATCTTTTCAACCACTCTTCTATCTTCTCATTTACATTACAATTGGCCTAAAAACTTCCCCTATACCTTCCTTGGCATTTTTCTGTGTTATATCCCAATATTATTGTGTAAAACACGAAAAAAGAGCCCTTAAGTATACAGTCGTTTCCCTTATTCATTATCGTGGGTCTCGTACTGGCAGACTTGGTGCCTCTAGGTTGCATACGGAGACTGTTGGTGAGCTGCCAGTTAGTAATAGGTTTACGTGCTACGTGACGCGAAAACAGGCTCATAAAGAGTGTGCCACACTCGCCGCCACGGCTAATAGTGCCGCTGACTGACACACGCACGTTGAAATTGACATATATACCCGATAAAGTGGCTGGGGGGATAGCTGTCGTGGTAGATCAGTGGTAGAGAATCGAACGCGTTATTCGAAGGTCGCAGGTTTGGATCCTGGCCACGACAAGTTATCTTTTCACACACTTTTCTTTCTTCTCATTTATATCACAATTGGCCTACTAACTTCCCCTTTTCCTCCTTCCTTGGCATTATTGTCTGTTAGATGCCATTAATACTGTGTAAAACACGAAAAACGAGCCCTGAAGTATACACTTGTTTCCCTTATTCATTAACGAGGGTCTCGTACGGGCAGACTTGGTGCCTCTAGGTTGAATATGGGGGTCTATTGGTCAGCTGCCAGTTAGTAATGAGTTCACGTGCTACGTGACGCCAAAACAGGCTCATAAAGAGTGTGCCACACTCACCGCCATGACTACTAGTGCCGCTGACTAACACACGCACGTTGAAATTGACATATATACCCGATAAAGTGGCTGCGGGGATAGCTGTCGTGGTAGCTCAGTGGTAGAGCATCGAACGCGTTATTCGAAGGTCGCAGGTTCAGATGCTGCCCACGGCAAGTTATCTTTTCAAACACTTTTCTTTCTTCTCATTTACATTACAATTGCCCTAATGACGTCTCTACAACTTCCTTGGCATTATTGTCTGTTAGATCCCATTATTACTGTGTAAAACATGAAAAACCAGCCCTTAAGTGCACACTTGTTCCTCTTATTCATTAACGACGGTCTCGTATTGGCAGACTTCGTGCCTCTATGTTGTATACCGAGACCATTGGTCAGCTGCCAGTTAGTAATAAGTTTACGTGCTACGTGACGCCAACACAGGCTCATAAAGAGTGTGCCACACTCGCCGGCACGGCTAATAGTGCCGCTGACTGACACACGCACGTTGAAATTGACATATATACCCGATAAAGTGGCTGGGGGGATAGCTGTCGTGGTAGATCAGTGGTAGAGAATCGAACGCGTTATTCGAAGGTCGCAGGTTTGGATCCTGGCCACGGCAAGTTATCTTTTCACCCACTTTTCTTTCTTCTCATTTATATTACAATTGGCCTACTAACTTCCCCTATTACTCCTTCCTTGGCATTATTGCCTGTTAGATGCCATTAATACTGTGTAAAACACGAAAAACGAGCCCTGAAGTATACACTTGTTTCCCTTATTCATTAACGAGTGTCTCGTACGGGCAGACTTGGTTCCTCTAGGTTGAATATGGGGGAAAATTGGTCAGCTGCCAGTTAGTATTAAGTTGACGTGCTACGTGACGCCAAAACAGGCTCATAAAGAGTGGGCCACACTCACCGCCATTGCTACTAGTGCGCTGACTGACACTCCCACGTTAAAATTGACATAGGTACTCAATAATGTGGCGGCAGGGATAGCTGTCATGTAAGCTCAGTGGTGGAGCATCGAACCCGTTATTCGAAGGTCGCAGGTTCGGATCCTGCCCACGGCAACTTATGTTTTCACCCACTTGTCTTTCATCTAATTTACATTATAATTGGCCTAATAATTTCCCCTATACCTTCCTTGGTATTATCGCCTGTTGTATCCCATTATTGTTGATTAAAACACAAAAACGAGCCCTTAAGTATACACATGTTTCCCTTATTCGTTAACGAGGGTCTCGTACTGGCAGACTTGGTGCCTCTAGGTTGTATACGGGGGACAGTTGGTCAGCTGCCGGTTAGCATTAAGTTTACGTGCTACGTCACACCAAAACAGGCTCAAAAAGAGTGTGCCACACTCGTCGCCATGGCAACTAGTGGCGCTGACTGACACTCCCAAGTTTAAATTTATATAGATACCCAATAAAGTGGCGGGGGGATAGCTGTCGTGGTAGCTGGTGGTAGAGCATCGAACGCGTTATTCAAAGGTCGCAGGTTCGGATCCTGCCCAGGGCAAGTTATCTTTTCAAACACTTTTCTTTCTTCTCATTTACATTACAATTGGCCTAATAACTTCCCCTATACCTTGCTTGGCATCATTGTCTGTAAGAACCCATTGTTAATGTGTAAAACACGAAAAACGAGCCCTCAAGTATACACTTGTTCCCCTTATTCAATAACGAGGGTCTCGTACTGGCAGAGTTGGTGTCTCTAGGTTGTATACGTGAACTATTGGTCAGCTGCCAGTTAGTAATAGGTTCACGTGCTACGTGACGCCAAAAGAGGCTCATAAAGAGTGTGCCACATTCGCCGCCACGGCTACTAGTGGCACTGACTGACACTCCCACGTTTAAATTGGCATAGATACCCAATAAAGTGGCTGGGGGGATAGCTGTTGTGGTAGCTGAGTGGTAGAGAATGGAACGCGTTATTCAAAGGTCGCAGGTTCGGATCCTCCCCACCGCAAGTTATCTTTTCAACCACTCTTCTATCTTCTCATTTACATTACAATTGGCCTAAAAACTTCCCCTATACCTTCCTTGGCATTTTTCTGTGTTATATCCCAATATTATTGTGTAAAACACGAAAAAAGAGCCCTTAAGTATACAGTCGTTTCCCTTATTCATTATCGTGGGTCTCGTACTGGCAGACTTGGTGCCTCTAGGTTGCATACGGAGACTGTTGGTGAGCTGCCAGTTAGTAATAGGTTTACGTGCTACGTGACGCGAAAACAGGCTCATAAAGAGTGTGCCACACTCGCCGCCACGGCTAATAGTGCCGCTGACTGACACACGCACGTTGAAATTGACATATATACCCGATAAAGTGGCTGGGGGGATAGCTGTCGTGGTAGATCAGTGGTAGAGAATCGAACGCGTTATTCGAAGGTCGCAGGTTTGGATCCTGGCCACGACAAGTTATCTTTTCACGCACTTTTCTTTCTTCTCATTTATATCACAATTGGCCTACTAACTTCCCCTTTTCCTCCTTCCTTGGCATTATTGTCTGTTAGATGCCATTAATACTGTGTAAAACACGAAAAACGAGCCCTGAAGTATACACTTGTTTCCCTTATTCATTAACGAGGGTCTCGTACGGGCAGACTTGGTGCCTCTAGGTTGAATATGGGGGTGTATTGGTCAGCTGCCAGTTAGTAATGAGTTCACGTGCTACGTGACGCCAAAACAGGCTCATAAAGAGTGTGCCACACTCACCGCCATGACTACTAGTGCCGCCGACTAACACACGCACGTTGAAATTGACATATATACCCGATAAAGTGGCTGCGGGGATAGCTGTCGTGGTAGCTCAGTGGTAGAGCATCGAACGCGTTATTCGAAGGTCGCAGGTTCAGATGCTGCCCACGGCAAGTTATCTTTTCAAACACTTTTCTTTCTTCTCATTTACATTACAATTGCCCTAATGACGTCTCTACAACTTCCTTGGCATTATTGTCTGTTAGATCCCATTATTACTGTGTAAAACATGAAAAACCAGCCCTTAAGTGCACACTTGTTCCTCTTATTCATTAACGACGGTCTCGTATTGGCAGACTTCGTGCCTCTATGTTGTATACCGAGACCATTGGTCAGCTACCAGTTAGTAATAAGTTTACGTGCTACGTGATGCCAAAACAGGCTCATAAAGAGTGTGCCACACTCGCCGCCACGGCTAATAGTGCCGCTGACTGACACACGCACGTTGAAATTGACATATATACCCGATAAAGTGGCTGGGGGGATAGCTGTCGTGGTAGATCAGTGGTAGAGAATCGAACGCGTTATTCTAAGGTCGCAGGTTCGGATCCTGCCCACGGCAAGTTAAGTTTTCACCCACTTGTCTTTCATCTAATTTACATTACAATTGGCCTAATATACTTCCCCTATACCTTTCTTGGCATTATTGCCTGTTAAATCTCATTCTTATTGATTAAAACACAAAAAACGAGCCCTTAAGTATACACGTGTTTCCCTTATTCATTAACGAGGGTATCGTACTGGCAGACTTGGTGCCTCTAGGTTGTATACGGGGGACTATTGGTCAGCTGCCGGTTAGTATTAAGTTTACGCGCTACGTGACGCCAAAACAGGCTCATAAAGAGTGTGCCACACTCGCCGCCACGGCTACTAGTGGCACTGACTGACACTCCCACGTTTAAATTGGCATAGATAACCAATAAAGTGGCTGGGGGGATAGCTGTCGAGGTAGCTCAGTGGAAGATCAACAAACGCGTTATTCGAAGGTCGGAGGTTCGGATCCTGCCCACGGCAAGTTATCTTTTCAAACACTTTTCTTTCTTCTCATTTACATTATAATAGCCCTAATAACGTCCCCTACAGTTTCCTTTGCATTATTGTCTGTTAGATCCCATTATTATTGTGTAAAGCATGAAAAACTAGCCCTTAAGTGCACACTTGTTCCCCTTATTCATTAACGACGGTCTCGTACTGGCAGACTTCGTGCCTCTATGTTGTATACCGAGACTATTGGTCAGCTGCCAGTTAGTAATAAGTTTACGTGCTACGTGACGCCAAAACAGGCTCATAAAGAGAGTGCCACACTCGCCGTCATGGCTACTAGTGGCGCTGACCGGCACTCGCACGTTTAAATTGACATAGATACCCAATAAAGTGGCTGGGGGGATAGCTGTCGTGGTAGCTCAGTGGTAGAGCAACAAACGCGTTATTCGATGGTCGCAGGTTCGGATCCTTTTCACGGCAAGTTATCTTGATTTGATTGATTTGTGGTGTCTAACCTCCCAAAACCACCTTATGATTATGAGAGACGCTGTAGTGGAGGACTCCGGAAATTTTGACCACCTGGTGTTCTTTAATATGCACCCAAATCTGAGCGCACGAGCCTACGACATTTCCGCCTCCATCGGAAATGCAGCCACCGCAGTCGGGGTTTGAACCCGTGACCTGCGGGTCAGCAGCCAAAAACCTTAGCCACTAGACCAGCGAGGCGAGGCCATGGCAAATTATCTTTTCAAACACTTTTCTTTCTTCTCATTTACAATAAAATTGGCCTAATAACTTCCTCTACACCTTGCTTGGCATCATTGTCTGTAAGAACCCACTGTTATTGTGTAAAACACGAAAAACGAGCCCTCAAGTATACACTTGTTCCCCTTATTCAATAACGAGGGTCTCGTACTGGCAGACTTGGTGCCTCTAGGTTGCATACGGAGACTGTTGGTCAGCTGCCAGTTAGTAATAAGTTTACGTGCTACGTGACGCCAACACAGGCTCATAAAGAGTGTGCCACACTCGCCGGCACGGCTAATAGTGCCGCTGACTGACACACGCACGTTGAAATTGACATATATACCCGATAAAGTGGCTGGGGGGATAGCTGTCGTGGTAGATCAGTGGTAGAGAATCGAACGCGTTATTCGAAGGTCGCAGGTTTGGATCCTGGCCACGGCAAGTTATCTTTTCACCCACTTTTCTTTCTTCTCATTTATATTACAATTGGCCTACTAACTTCCCCTATTACTCCTTCTTTGGCATTATTGCCTGTTAGATGCCATTAATACTGTGTAAAACACGAAAAACGAGCCCTGAAGTATACACTTGTTTCCCTTATTCATTAACGAGTGTCTCGTACGGGCAGACTTGGTTCCTCTAGGTTGAATATGGGGGTCTATTGGTCAGCTGCCAGTTAGTAATAAGTTCACGTGCTACGTGACGCCAAAACAGGCTCATAAAGAGTGTGCCACACTCACCGCCATGACTACTAGTGGCGCTGACTGACACTCCCACGTTTACACTGACATAGATTCCCAATAAAGTGGCTGCGGGGATAGCTGTCGTGGTAGCTCAGTGGTAGAGCATCGAACGCGTTATTCGAAGGTCGCAGGTTCGGATCCTGCCCACGGCAAGTTAAGTTTTCACCCACTTGTCTTTCATCTAATTTACATTACAATTGGCCTTATAACTTCACCAATACCTTTCTTGGCATTATTGCGTGTTGAATCTCATTATTATTGATTAAAAAAACAAAAAACGAGCCCTTAAGTGCACACTTGTTCCCCTTATTCATTAACGATGGTCTCGTACTGGTACTTCGTGCCTCTATGTTGTATACCGAGACTATTGGTCAGCTGCCAGTTAGTAATAAGTTTACGTGCTACGTGACGCCAAAACAGGCTCATAAAGAGAGTGCCACACTCACCGTCATGGCTACTAGTGGCGCTGACTGACACTCGCACGTTTAAATTGACATAGATACCCAATAAAGTGGCTGGGGGGATAGCTGTCGTGGTAGCTCAGTGGTAGAGCAACAAACGCGTTATTCGATGGTGGCAGGTTCGGATCCTTTTCACGGCAAGTTATCTTGATTTGATTGATTTGTGGGGTCTAACCTCTCAAAACCACCATATGATTATGAGAGGCGCCGTAGTGGAGGACTCCGGAAATTTTGACCACCTGGTGTTCTTTAACTTGGACCTAAATCTGAGCACACGAGCCTACGACATTTCCGCCTCCATCGGAAATGCAGCCACCGCAGTCGGGGTTTGAACCCGTGACCTGCCGCTCAGCAGCCAAAAACTTTATCCACTAGACTAGCGAGGCCAGGCCTTGTCAAATTATGTTTTCAAACACTTTTCTTTCTTCTCATTTACATTACATGTGGCCTAATAACTTCCCCTATACCTTGCTTGGCATCATTGTCTGTAAGAACCCACTGTTATTGTGTAAAACACGAAAAACGAGCCCTCAAGTATACACTTGTTCCCCTTATTCAATAACGAGGGTCTCGTACTGGCAGACTTGGTGTCTCTAGGTTGTATACGTGCAACTATTGGTCAGCTGCCAGTTAGTAATAGGTTCACGTGCTACGTGACGCCAAAAGAGGCTCATAAAGAGTGTGCCACATTCGCCGCCACGGCTACTAGTGGCACTGACTGACACTCCCACGTTTAAATTGGCATAGATACCCAGTAAAGTGGCTGGGGGGATAGCTGTTGTGGTAGCTGAGTGGTAGAGAATGGAACGCGTTATTCAAAGGTCGCAGGTTTGGATCCTGCCCACGGCAAGTTATCTTTTCACCAACTTTTTTTTCTTCTCATTTATATTACAAATGGCATACTAACTTCCCCTATTCCTCCTTCCTTGGCATTATTGTCTGTTAGATGCCATTAATATTGTGTAAAACACGAAAAACAAGCCCTGAAGTATACAGTTGTTTCCCTTATTCATTAACACGGGGTTTGGTACGGGCAGACTTGGTGCCTCTAGGTTGAGTATGGGGGTCTATTGGTCAGCTGCCTCTTAGTAATAAGTTCACGTGCTACGTGACGCCAAAACAGGCTCATAAAGAGTGTGCCACACTCACCGCCATGACTACTAGTAGCGCTGACTGACACTCCCACGTTTAAATTGACATAGATACCCAATAAAGTGGCTGCGGGGATAGCTGTCGTGGTAGCTCAGTGGAAGATCAACGAACGCGTTATTCGAAGGTTGGTGGTTTGGATCCTGCCCACGGCAAGTTATCTTTTCAAACACTTTTATTTCTTCTCATTTACATTACAATTGCCCTGATAACGTCCCCTACAACTTTCTTTGCATTATTGTCTGTTAGATCTCATTATTATTGTGTTAAACATGAAAAACTAGCCCTTAAGTGCACACTTGTTCCTCTTATTCATTAACGACGGTCTCGTACTGGCAGACTTCGTGCCTCTATGTTGTATACCGAGACTATTGGTCAGCTGCCAGTTAGTAATAAGTTTACGTGCTACGTGACGCCAAAACAGGCTCATAAAGAGAGTGCCACACTCGCCGTCATGGCTACTAGTGGCGCTGACCGGCACTCGCACGTTTAAATTGACATAGATACCCAATAAAGTGGCTGGGGGGATAGCTGTCGTGGTAGCTCAGTGGTAGAGCAACAAACGCGTTATTCGATGGTCGCAGGTTCGGATCCTTTTTACGGCAAGTTATCTTGATTTGATTGATTTGTGGTGTCTAACCTCCCAAAGCCACCTTATGATTATGAGAGACGCTGTAGTGGAAGACTCCGGAAATTTGGACCACCTGGTGTTCTTTAACGTGCACCCAAATCTGAGCACACGAGCCTACAACATTTCCGCCTCCATCGGAAATGCAGCCACCGCAGTCGGGATTTGAACCCGCGACCTGCGGGTCAGCAGCCGAGAACCTTAGCCACTAGACCAGCGAGGCGGGGCCACGGCAAATCATCTTTTCAAACACTTTTCTTTCTTCTCATTTACATTACATGTGGCCTAATAACTTCCCCTATACCTTGCTTGGCATCATTGTCCGTAAGAACCCATTTTTAGTGTGTAAAACGCGAAAAACGAGCCCTTAAGTATACACTTGTTCCCCTTATTCAATAACGAGGGTCTCGTACTGGCAGACTTGGTGTCTCTAGGTTGTATACGTGACTCTATTGCTCAGCTGCCAGTTAGTAATAAGTTCACGTGCTACGTGACGCCAAAGCAGGCTCATAAAGAGTGTGCCACACTCGCCGCCACGGCTACTAGTGGCACTGACTGACACTCCCACGTTTAAATTGGCATAGATAACCAATAAAGTGGCTGGGGGGATAGCTGTCGAGGTAGCTCAGTGGAAGATCAACGAACGCGTTATTCGAAGGTTGGAGGTTCGGATCCTGCCCACGGCAAGTTTGTTTTCAAACACTTTTCTTTCTTCTCATTTACATTATAATAGCCCTAATAACGTCCCCTACAGTTTCCTTTGCATTATTGTCTGTTAGATCCCATTATTATTGTGTAAAGCATGAAAAACTAGCCCTTAAGTGCACACTTGTTCACCTTATTCATTAACGACGGTCTCGTACTGGCAGACTTCTTGCCTCTATGTTGTATACCGAGACTATTGGTCAGCTGCCAGTTAGTAATAAGTTTACGTGCTACGTGACGCCAAAACAGGCTCATAAAGAGTGTGCCACACTCGACGCCACGGCTAATAGTGCCGCTGACTGACACACGCACGTTGAAATTGACATATATACCCGATAAAGTGGCTGGGGGGATAGCTGTCGTGGTAGATCAGTAGTAGAGAATCGAGGGCGTTATTCGAAGGTCGCAGGTTTGGATCCTGCCCACGGCAAGTTTTCTTTTCACCCACTTTTCTTTCTTCTCACTTATATTATAATTGGCCTACTAACTTCCCCTATTCCTTCCTCGGCATTATTGTCTGTTAGATGCCATTAATATTGTGTAAAACACGAAAAACGATCCCTGAAGTATACACTTGTTTCCCTTATTCACTAACGGGGGTCTCGTACGGGCAGACTTGGTGCCTATAGGTTGAATATGGGGGTCTATTGGTTAGCTGCCAGTTAGTAATAAGTTCACGTGCTACGTGACGCCAAAACAGGCTCATAAAGAGTGTGCCACACTCACCGCCATGACTACAAGTGGCGCTGACTGACACTCCCACGTTTAAATTGACATAGATACCCAATTAAGTGACTGCGGGGATAGCTGTCGTGGTAGCTCAGTGGCAGAGCATCGAACGCGTTATTCGAAGGTCGCAGGTTCGGATCCTGCCCACGGCAAGTTATGTTTTCACCCACTTGTCTTTCATCTAATTTACATTACAATTGGCCTAATAACTTCACCTATACCTTTCTTGGCATTATTGCCTGTTGAATCTCATTTTTATTGATTAAAACACAAAAAACGAGCCCTTAAGTATACACATGTTTCCCTTATTCATTAACGAGGGTCTCGTACTGGCAGACTTGGTGCCTCTAGGTTGTATACGGGGGAATATTGGTCAGCTGCCGGTTAGTATTAAGTTTACGTGCTACGTGACGCCAAAACAGGCTCATAAAGAGTGTGCCACACTCGCCGCCATGGCTACTAGTGGCGCTGACTGACACTCTCACGTTTAAATTGACATAGATACCCAATAAAGTGGCTGGGCGGATAGCTGTCGTGGTAGCTCAGTGGTAGAGCATCGAACGCGTCATTCGAAGGTCGCAGGTTCGGATCCTGCCCACGGCAAGTTATTTTTTGAAACACTTTTCTTTCTTCTCATTTACATTAAAATTGCCCTAATAACGTTCCCTACAACCAATTTGGCATTATTGTCTGTTAGATCCCATTATTACTGTGTAAAACATGAAAAACTAGCCCTTAAGTGCACACTTGTTCCTCTTATTCATTAACGACGGTCTCGTACTGGCAGACTTCGTGCCTCTATGTTGTATACCGAGACTATTGGTCAGCTGCCAGTTAGTAATAAGTTTACGTGCTACGTGACGCCAAAACAGGCTCATAAAGAGTGTGCCACACTCGCCGCCACAACTAATAGTGCCGCTGACTGACACACGCACGTTGAAATTGACATATATACCCGATAAAGTGGCTGGGGGGATAGCTGTCGTGGTAGATCAGTAGTAGAGAATCGAGGGCGTTATTCGAAGGTCGCAGGTTTGGATCCTGCCCACGGCAAGTTTTCTTTTCACCCACGTTTCTTTGTTCTCACTTATATTATAATTGGCCTACTAACTTCCCCTATTCCTTCCTCGGCATTATTGTCTGTTAGATGCCATTAATATTGTGTAAAACACGAAAAACGATCCCTGAAGTATACACTTGTTTCCCTTATTCATTAACGAGGGTCTCGTACGGGCAGACTTGGTGCCTCTAGGTTGAATATGGGGGTCTATTGGTTAGCTGCCAGGTAGTAATAAGTTCACGTGCTACGTGACGCCAAAACAGGCTCATAAAGAGTGTGTCACACTCACCGCCATGACTACAAGTGGCGCTGACTGACACTCCCATGTTTAAATTGACATAGATACCCAATTAGGTGACTGCGGGGATAACTGTCGTGGTAGCTCTGTGGCAGAGCATCGAACGCGTTATTCGAAGGTCGCAGGTTCGGATCCTGCCCACGGCAAGTTATGTTTTCACCCACTTGTCTTTCATCTAATTTACATTACAATTGGCCTAATAACTTCACCTATACCTTTCTTGGCATTATTGCCTGTTGAATCTCATTATTATTGATTAAAACACAAAAACGAGCCCTTAAGTATACACTTGTTTCCCTTATTCATTAACGAGGCTCTCGTACTGGCAGACTTGGTGCCTCTAAGTTGTTTACGGAGACTGTTGGTCAGCTGCCAGTTAGTAATAAGTTCACGTGCTACGTGACGCCAAAACAGGCTCATAAAGAGTGTGCCACACTCGCCGCCACGGCTAATAATGCCGCTGACTGACACACGCACGTTGAAATTGACATATATACCCGATAAAGTTGCTGGGGGGATAGCTGTCGTGGTAGCTCAGTGGTAGAGCATCGAACGCGTCATTCGAAGGTCGCAGGTTCGGATCCTGCCCACGGCAAGTTATCTTTTCAAACACTTTTCTTTCTTCTCATTTACATTACAATTGCCCTAATAACGTTCCCTACAACTTACTTGGCATTATTGTCTGTTAGATCCCATAATACTGTGTAAAACATGAAAAACTAGCCCTTAAGTGCACACTTGTTCCTCTTATTCATTAACGACGGTCTCGTACTGGCAGACTTCGTGCCTCTATGTTGTATACCAAGACTATTGGTCAGCTGCCTGTTAGTAATAAGTTTACGTGCTACGTGACGCCAAAACAGGCTCATAAAAAGTGTGCCACACTCGCCGCCACGGCTAATAGTGCCGCTGACTGACACACGCACGTTGAAATTGACATATATACCCGATAAAGTGGCTGGGGGGATAGCTGTCGTGGTAGATCAGTGGTTGAGAATCGAGCGCGTTATTCGAAGGTCGCAGGTTCGGATCCTGCCCACGGCAAGTTATCTTTTCACCCACATTTCTTTCTTCTCATTTACATTACAATTGGCCTATTAACTTCCCGTATTCCTTCCTTGGCATTATTGTCTGTTAGATGCCAATAATATTGTGTAAAACACAAAAAAAACCGGCCCCTAAGTATACACATGTTTCCCTTATTCATTAACGAGGGTCTCGTACTGGCAGACTCTGTGCCTCTAGGTTGTATACGGGGGACTATTGGTCAGCTGCCAGTTAGTATTAAGTTTACGTGATACGTGACGCCAAAATAGGCTCATAAAGAGTATGCCACACTCGCCGCCATGGCTACTAGTGGCGCTGACCGACACTACCACGTTTAAATTGACATAGATAACCAATAAAGTGGCTGGGGGGATAGCTGTCGTGGTAGCTCAGTGGAAGATCAACGAACGCGTTATTCGAAGGTCGGAGGTTCGGATCCTGCCCACGGCAAGTTATCTTTTCAAACACTTTTCTTTCTTCTCATTTACATTACAATTGCCCTAATAACGTCCCCTACAACTTCCTTTGCATTACTGTCTGTTAGATCCATTATTATTGTGTAAAACATTAAAAACTAGCCCTTAAGTGCACACTTGTTCCCCTTATTCATTAACGATGGTCTCGTACTGGCAGACTTCGTGCCTCTATGTTGTATACCGAGACTATTGGTCAGCTGCCAGTTAGTAATAAGTTTACGTGCTACGTGACGCCAAAACAGGCTCATAAAGAGAGTGCCACACTCGCCGTCATGGCTACTAGTGGCGCTGACTGACACTCGCACGTTTAAATTGACATAGATATCCAATAAAGTGGCTGGGGGAAAGCTGTCGTGGTAGCTCAGTGGTAGAGCAACAAATGCGTTATTCGATGGTCGCAGGTTCGGATCCTTTTCACGGCAAGTTATCTTGATTTGATTGATTTGTGGGGTCTAATCTCCTAAAACCACCATATGTATATGAGAGACGCCGTAGTGGAGGACACCGGAAATTTTGACCACCTGGTGTTCTTTAACGTGCACCCAAATCTGATCACACGAGCCTACGACATTTCCGCCTCCATCGGAAATGCAGCCACCACAGTCGGGATTTGAACCCGCGACCTGCGGGTCAGCAGCCGAGTACCTTAGCCACTAGACCAGCGAGGCGGGGCCACGGCAAATTATCTTTTCACACACTTTTCCTTCTTCTCATTTACATTACAATTGGCCTAATAACTTCCCCTATACCTTGCTTGGCATCACTGTCTGTAAGAACCCATTTTTATTGTGTAAAACACGAAAAACGAGCCCTTAAGTATACACTTGTACCCCTTATTCAATAACGAGGGTCTCGTACTGGCAGACTTGGTGTCTCTAGGTTGTATACGTGACTCTATTGGTCAGCTGCCAGTTAGTAATAGGTTCACGTGCTACGTGACGCTAAAAGAGGCTCATAAAGAGTGTGCCACATTCGCCGCCACGGCTACTAGTGGCGCTGACTGACACTCCCACGTTTAAATTGACATATATACCCGATAAAGTGGCTGGGGGGATAGCTGTTGTGGTAGCTGAGTGGTAGAGAATCGAACGCGTTATTCAAAGGTCGCCGGTTCGGATCCTGCCCCCGGCAAGTTATCTTTTCAACCACATTTCTATCTTCTCATTTACAATACAATTGGCCTAAAAACTTCCCCTATACCTTCCATGGCATTTTGTCTGTTATATCCCAATATTATTATGTAAAACACGAAAAACGAGCCCTTAAGTATACAGTTGTTTACCTTATTCATTATCGTGGGTTTCGTACTGGCAGACTTGGTGCCTCTAAGTTGTTTACGGAGACTGTTGGTCAGCTGCCAGTTAGTAATAAGTTCACGTGCTACGTGACGCCAAAACAGGCTCATAAAGAGTGTGCCACACTCGCCGCCACGGCTAATAATGCCGCTGACTGACACACGCACGTTGAAATTCACATATATATCCGATAAAGTTGCTGGGGGGATAGCTGTCGTGGTAGCTCAGTGGTAGAGCATCGAACGCGTCATTCGAAGGTCGCAGGTTCGGATCCTGCCCACGGCAAGTTATCTTTTCAAACACTTTTCTTTCTTCTCATTTACATTACAATTGCCCTAATAACGTTCCCTACAACTTACTTGGCATTATTGTCTGTTAGATCCCATAATACTGTGTAAAACATGAAAAACTAGCCCTTAAGTGCACACTTGTTCCTCTTATTCATTAACGACGGTCTCGTACTGGCAGACTTCGTGCCTCTATACTGTATACCAAGACTATTGGTCAGCTGCCTGTTAGTAATAAGTTTACGTGCTACGTGACGCCAAAACAGGCTCATAAAAAGTGTGCCACACTCGCCGCCACGGCTAATAGTGCCGCTGACTGACACACGCACGTTGAAATTGACATATATACCCGATAAAGTGGCTGGGGGGATAGCTGTCGTGGTAGATCAGTGGTTGAGAATCGAGCGCGTTATTCGAAGGTCGCAGGTTCGGATCCTGCCCACGGCAAGTTATCTTTTCACCCACATTTCTTTCTTCTCATTTACATTACAATTGGCCTATTAACTTCCCGTATTCCTTCCTTGGCATTATTGTCTGTTAGATGCCAATAATATTGTGTAAAACACAAAAAAAACCGGCCCCTAAGTATACACATGTTTCCCTTATTCATTAACGAGGGTCTCGTACTGGCAGACTCTGTGCCTCTAGGTTGTATACGGGGGACTATTGGTCAGCTGCCAGTTAGTATTAAGTTTACGTGATACGTGACGCCAAAATAGGCTCATAAAGAGTATGCCACACTCGCCGCCATGGCTACTAGTGGCGCTGACCGACACTACCACGTTTAAATTGACATAGATAACCAATAAAGTGGCTGGGGGGATAGCTGTCGTGGTAGCTCAGTGGAAGATCAACGAACGCGTTATTCGAAGGTCGGAGGTTCGGATCCTGCCCACGGCAAGTTATCTTTTCAAACACTTTTCTTTCTTCTCATTTACATTACAATTGCCCTAATAACGTCCCCTACAACTTCCTTTGCATTACTGTCTGTTAGATCCATTATTATTGTGTAAAACATTAAAAACTAGCCCTTAAGTGCACACTTGTTCCCCTTATTCATTAACGATGGTCTCGTACTGGCAGACTTCGTGCCTCTATGTTGTATACCGAGACTATTGGTCAGCTGCCAGTTAGTAATAAGTTTACGTGCTACGTGACGCCAAAACAGGCTCATAAAGAGAGTGCCACACTCGCCGTCATGGCTACTAGTGGCGCTGACTGACACTCGCACGTTTAAATTGACATAGATATCCAATAAAGTGGCTGGGGGAAAGCTGTCGTGGTAGCTCAGTGGTAGAGCAACAAATGCGTTATTCGATGGTCGCAGGTTCGGATCCTTTTCACGGCAAGTTATCTTGATTTGATTGATTTGTGGGGTCTAATCTCCTAAAACCACCATATGTATATGAGAGACGCCGTAGTGGAGGACACCGGAAATTTAGACCACCTGGTGTTCTTTAACGTGCACCCAAATCTGATCACACGAGCCTACGACATTTCCGCCTCCATCGGAAATGCAGCCACCACAGTCGGGATTTGAACCCGCGACCTGCGGGTCAGCAGCCGAGTACCTTAGCCACTAGACCAGCGAGGCGGGGCCACGGCAAATTATCTTTTCACACACTTTTCCTTCTTCTCATTTACATTACAATTGGCCTAATAACTTCCCCTATACCTTGCTTGGCATCACTGTCTGTAAGAACCCATTTTTATTGTGTAAAACACGAAAAACGAGCCCTTAAGTATACACTTGTACCCCTTATTCAATAACGAGGGTCTCGTACTGGCAGACTTGGTGTCTCTAGGTTGTATACGTGACTCTATTGGTCAGCTGCCAGTTAGTAATAGGTTCACGTGCTACGTGACGCTAAAAGAGGCTCATAAAGAGTGTGCCACATTCGCCGCCACGGCTACTAGTGGCGCTGACTGACACTCCCACGTTTAAATTGACATATATACCCGATAAAGTGGCTGGGGGGATAGCTGTTGTGGTAGCTGAGTGGTAGAGAATCGAACGCGTTATTCAAAGGTCGCCGGTTCGGATCCTGCCCCCGGCAAGTTATCTTTTCAACCACATTTCTATCTTCTCATTTACAATACAATTGGCCTAAAAACTTCCCCTATACCTTCCATGGCATTTTGTCTGTTATATCCCAATATTATTATGTAAAACACGAAAAACGAGCCCTTAAGTATACAGTTGTTTACCTTATTCATTATCGTGGGTTTCGTACTGGCAGACTTGGTGCCTCTCGGTTGTATACGGAGACTGTATGTCAGCTGCCAGTTAGTAATAAGTTCATGTGCTACGTGATGCCAGCACAGGCTCAAAAAGAGTGTGCCACATTCGCCGCCGCGGCTACTAGTGGCGCTGACTGACACTCCCACGTTTAAATTGACATATATACCCGATAAAGTTGCTGGGGGGATAGCTGTCATGGTAGATCAGTAGTAGAGAATCGAGCGCGTTATTCGAAGGTCGCAGGTTTGGATCCTGCCCACGGCAAGTTTTCTTTTCACCCACTTTTCTTTCTTCTCCCTTATATTACAATTGGCCTACTAACTTCCCCTATTCCTTCCTCGGCATTATTGCCTGTTGAATCTCATTAATATTGATTAAAACACAAAAAAAACGAGCCCTTAAGTATACACATGTTTCCCTTATTCATTACCGAGGGCCTCGTACTGGCAGACTTGGTGCCTCTAGGTTGTATAAGGGGGACTATTGGTCAGCTGCCGGTTAGTATAAAGTTTACGTGATACGTGACGCCAAAACAGGCTCATAAAGAGTGTGCCACACTCACCGCCATGACTACTAGTGGCGCTGACTGACACTCCCACGTTTAAATTGACATAGCTACCCAATAAAGTGGCTGCGGGGATAGCTGTCGTGGTAGCTCAGTGGAAGATCAACGAACGCGTTATTCGAAGGTCGGTGGTTTGGATCCTGCCCACGGCAAGTTATATTTTGAAACACTTTTCTTTCTTCTCATTTACATTACAATATCCCGAATAACGTCCCCTACAACTTCCTTTGCATTATTGTCTGTTAGATCCATTATAATTGTGTAAAACATGAAAAACTAGCCCTTAAGTGCACACTTGTTCCCCTTATTCATTAACGACGGTCTCATACTGGCAGACTTCGTGCCTCTATGATGTATACCGAGACTATTGGTCAGCTGCCAATTAGTAATAGCTTTACGAGCTACGTGACGCCAAAACAGGCTCATAAAGAGAGTGCCACACTCGCCGTCAAGGCTAATAGTGCCGCTGACTGACACACGCACGTTGAAATTGACATATATACCCGATAAAGTGGCTGGGGGGATAGCTGTCGTGGTAGATCACTAGTAGAGAATCGAGCGCGTTATTCGAAGGTCGCAGGTTTGGATCTTGCCCACGGTAAGTTATCTTTTCACCAACTTTTCTTTCTTCTCATTTATATTACAAATGGCCTACTAACTTCCCCCATTCCTCCTTCCTTGGCATTATTGTCTGTTAGATGCCATTATTATGTATAAAACACGAAAAACGAGCCCTGAAGTATACACTTGTTTCCCTTATTCATTAACACGGGGTTTGGTACGGGCAGACTTGGTGCCTCTAGGTATTATACGGAGACTGTTGGTCAGCTGCCAGTTAGTAATAAGTTCACGTGCTACGTGACGCCAAAACAGGCTCATAAAGAGTGTGCCACACTCGCCGCCACGGCTATTAGTGCCGCTGACTGACACACGCACGTTTGAATTGACATAGATAACCAATAAAGTGGCTGGGGGGATAGCTGTCGTGGTAGCTCAGTGGAAGATCAACGAACGCGTTATTCGAAGGTCGGTGGTTTGGATCCTGCCCACGGCAAGTTATCTTTTCAAACACTTTTATTTCTTCTCATTTACATTACAATTGCCCTAATAACGTCCCCTACAACTTTCTTTGCATTATTGTCCGTTAGATCTCATTATTATTGTGTTAAACATGAAAAACTAGCCCTTAAGTGCACACTTGTTCCTCTTAATCAATAACGAGGGTCTCGTACTGGGAGACTTGGTGTCTCTAGGTTGTATACGTGACTCTATTGGTCAGCTGCCAGTTAGTAATAGGTTCACGTGCTACGTGACGCTAAAAGAGGCTCATAAAGAGTGTGCCACATTCGCCGCCACGGCTACTAGTGGCGCTGACTGACACTCCCACGTTTAAATTGACATAGATACCCAATAAAGTGGCTTGGGGGATAGCTGTTGTGGTAGCTGAGTAGTAGAGAATCGAACGCGTTATTGAAAGGTCGCATGTTCGGATCCTGCCCCCGGCAAGTTATCTTTTCAACCACTTTTCTATCTTCTCATTTACATTACAATTGGCCTAAAAACTTCCCCTATACCTTCCTTGGCATTTTGTCTGTTAAATCCCAATATTATCTTGTAAAACACGAAAAACGAGCCCTTAAGTATACAGTTGTTTACCTTATTCATTATCGTGGGTTTCGTACTGGCAGACTTGGTGCCTCTAGGTTGTATACGGGCGAATATTGGTATGCTGCCAGTTAGTAATTAGTTCACGTGCTACGTGACGCCAAAACAGGTTCATAAAGAGTGTGCCACACTCACCCCCATGACTACTAGTGGCGCTCACTGACACTCCCACGTTTAAATTGACATAGATACCCAATAAAGTGACTGCGGGGATAGCTGTCGTGGTAGCTCAGTGGTAGAGCATCGAACGCGTTATTCGAAGGTCGCAGGTTTGGATCCTGCCCAGGGCAAGTTATGTTTTCACCCACTTGTCTTTCATCTAATTTACATTACAATTGGCCTAATAACTTCACCTATACCTTTCTTGGCATTATTGCCTGTTGAATCTCATTTTTATTGATTAAAACACAAAAAACGAGCCCTTAAGTATACACATGTTTCCCTTATTCATTAACGAGGGTCTCGTACTGGCAGACTTGGTGCCTCTAGGTTGTATACGGGGGAATATTGGTCAGCTGCCGGTTAGTATTAAGTTTACGTGTTACGTGACGCCAAAACAGGCTCATAAAGAGTGTGCCACACTCGCCGCCATGGCTACTAGTGGCGCTGACTGACACTCTCACGTTTAAATTGACATAGATACCCAATAAAGTGGCTGGGCGGATAGCTGTCGTGGTAGCTCAGTGGTAGAGCATCGAACGCGTCAATCGAAGGTCGCAGGTTCGGATCCTGCCCACGGCAAGTTATCTTTTCAAACACTTTTCTTTCTTCTCATTTACATTAAAATTGCCCTAATAACGTTCCCTAGAACCTATTTGGCATTATTGTCTGTTAGATCCCATTGATACTGTGTATAACATGAAAAACTAGCCCTTAAGTGCACACTTGTTCCTCTTATTCATTAACGACGGTCTCGTACTGGCAGACTTCGTGCCTCTATGTTGTATACCGAGACTATTGGTCAGCTGCCAGTTAGTAATAAGTTTACGTGCTACGTGACGCCAAAACAGGCTCATAAAGAGTGTGCCACACTCGCCGCCACGGCTAATAGTGCCGCTGACTGACACACGCACGTTGAAATTGACATATATACCCGATAAAGTGGCTGGGGGGATAGCTGTCGTGGTAGATCAGTAGTAGAGAATCGAGCGCGTTATTCGAAGGTCGCAGGTTTGGATCCTGCCCACGGCAAGTTTTCTTTTCACCCACTTTTCTTTCTTCTTACTTATATTATAATTGGCCTACTAACTTCCCCTATTCCTTCCACGGCATTATTGTCTGTTAGATGCCATTAATATTGTGTAAAACACAAAAAACGATCCCTTAAGTATACACTTGTTCGCCTTATTCAATAACGAGGGTCTCGTACTGGCAGACTTGGTGTCTCTAGGTTGTATACGTGACTCTATTGGTCAGCTGCCAGTTAGTAATAGGTTCACGTGCTACGTGACGCTAAAAGAGGCTCATAAAGAGTGTGCCACATTCGCCGCCACGGCTACTAGTGGCGCTGACTGACACTCCCACGTTTAAATTGACATATATACCCGATAAAGTGGCTGGGGGGATAGCTGTTGTGGTAGCTGAGTGGTAGAGAATCGAACGCGTTATTCAAAGGTCGCAGGTTTGGATCCTGCCCTCGGCAAGTCATCTTTTCAACCACATTTCTATCTTCTCATTTACAATACAATTGGCCTAAAAACTTCCCCTATAACTTCCTTTGCATTTTGTCTGTTATATCCCAATATTATTGTGTAAAACACGAAAAACGAGCCCTTAAGTATACATTTGTTTACCTTATTCATTATCGTGGGTTTCGTACTGGCAGACTTGGTGCCTCTAGGTTGTATACGGAGACTGTTTGTCAGCTTCCAGTAAGTAATAAGTTCATGTGCTTCGCGACGCCAAAACAGGCTAATAAAGAGTGTGCCACACTCACCGCCATGACTACTAGTGGCGCTGACTGACACTCCCACGTTTAAATTGACATAGATACCCAATAAAGTGACTGCGGGAATAGCTGTCGTGGTAGCTGAGTGGTAGAGCATCGAACGCGTTATTCGAAGGTCGCAGGTTCGGATCCTGCCCACGGCAAGTTATGTTTTCACCCACTTGTCTTTCATCTAATTTACATTACAATTGGCCTAATAACTTCCCCTATACCTTTCTTTGCATTATTGCCTGTTGAATCTCATTATTATTGATTAAAACACAAAAAACGAGCCCTTAAGTATACAGTTGTTTACCTTATTCATTATCGTGGGTTTCGTACTGGCAGACTTGGTGCCTCTAGGTTGTATACGGAGACTGTTGGTCAGCTGCCAGTTAGTATTAAGTTCACGTGCTACGTGGCGCCAAAACAGGCTCATAAAGAGTGTGCCACACTCGCCGCCACGGCTAATAGTGCCGCTGACTGACACACGCACGTTGAAATTGACATATATACCCGATAAAGTGGCTGGGGGGATAGCTGTCGTGGTAGATCACTAGTAGAGAATCGAGCGCGTTATTCGAAGGTCGCAGGTTTGGATCCTGCTCACGGCAAGTTTTCTTTTCACCCACTGTTCTTTCTTCTCACTTATATTACAATTGGCCTACTAACTTCCCCTATTCCTTCCTCGGCATTATTGTCTGTTAGATGCCATTTATATTGTGTAAAACACGAAAAACGAGCCCTGAAGTATACACTTGTTTCCCTTATTCATTAACGAGGGTCTCGTACGGGGAGACTTGGTGCCTCTAGGTTGAATATGGGGGTCTATTGGTCAGCTGCCAGTTAGTAATAAGTTCACGTGCTACGTGACGCGAAAACAGGTTCATAAAGAGTGTGCCACACTCACCGCCATGACTACTAGTGGCGCTAACTGACACTCCGACGTTTAAATTGACATAGATACCAAATAAAGTGACAGCGGGTATAGCTGTCGTGGTAGCTCAGTGGTAGAGCATCGAACGCGTTATTCGAAGGTCGCAGGCTTGGATCTTACCACGGCAAGTTATGTTTTCACCCACTTGTCTTTCATCTAATTTACATTACAATTGGCCTAATAACTTCACCTATACCTTTCTTGGCATTAATGCCTGTTGAATCTCATTTTTATTGATTAAAACACAAAAAACGAGCCCTTAAGTATACACATGTTTTCCTTATTCATTAACGAGGGTCTCGTACTGGCAGACTTGGTGCCTCTAGGTTGTATACGGGGGCATATTGGTCAGCTGCCGGTTAGTATTAAGTTTACGTGCTACGTGACGCCAAAACAGGCTCATAAAGAGTGTGCAGCACTCGCCGCCATGGCTACTAGTGGCGCTGACTGACACTCCCACGTTTAAATTGACATAGATACCCAATAAAGTGGCTGGGGGGATAGCTGTCGTGGTAGCTCAGTGGTAGAGCATTGAACGCGTCATTCGAAGGTCGCAGGTTCGGATCCTGCCCACGGCAAGTTATCTTTTCAAACACTTTTCTTTCTTCTCATTTACATTACAATTGCCCTAATAACGTTCCCTACAACTTACTTGGCATTATTGTCTGTTAGATCCCATAATACTGTGTAAAACATGAAAAACTAGCCCTTAAGTGCACACTTGTTCCTCTTATTAATAAACGACGGTCTCGTACTGGCAGACTTCGTGCCTCTATGTTGTATACCGAGACTATTGGTCAGCTGCCAGTTAGTAATAAGTTTACGTGCTACGTGACGCCAAAACAGGCTCATAAAGAGTGTGCCACACTCGCCGCCATGGCTAATAGGGCCGCTGACTGACACACGCACGTTGAAATTGACATATATACCCGATAAAGTGGCTTGGGGGATAGCTGTCGTGGTAGATCAGTGGTTAAGAATCGAGCGCGTTATTCGAAGGTCGCAGGTTCGGATCCTGCCCACGGCAAGTTATCTTTTCACCCACTTTTCTTTCTTCTCATTTACATTACAATTGGCCTACTAACTTCCCCTATTCCTTCCTCGGCATTATTTTCTGTTAGATGCCATTAATATTGTATAAAACACGAAAAACGATCCCTGAAGTATACACTTGTTTCCCTTATTCATTACCGAGGGTCTCGTACGGGCAGACTTGGTGCCTCTAGGTTAAATATGGGGGTCTATTGGTCAGCTGCCAGTTAGTAATAAGTTCACGTGCTACGTGACGCCAAAACAGGCTCATAAGGAGTGTGCCACACTCACCGCCATGACTACTAGTGGCGCTGACTGACACTCCCACGTTTAAATTGACATAGATACCCAATAAAGTGACTGCGGGGATAGCTGTCGTGGTAGCTCAGTAGTAGAGCATCGAAAGCGTTATTCGTAGGTCGCAGGTTCGGATCCTGCCCATGGCAAGTTATGTTTTCACCCACTTGTCTTTCATCTAATTTACATTACAATTGGCCTAATAACTTCACCTATACCTTTCTTGGCATTATTGCCTGTTGAATCTCATTATTATTGATCAAAACACAAAAAACGAGCCCTTAAGTATACACATGTTTCCCTTATTCATTAACGAGGGTCTCGTACTTGCAGACTTGGTGCCTCTAGGTTGTATACCGAGACTATTGGTCAGCTGCCAGTTAGTAATAAGTTTACGTGCTACGTGACGCCAAAACAGGCTCATAAAAAGTGTGCCACACTCACCGCCATGGCTACTAGTGGCGCTGACTGACACTCCCACGTTTAAATTGACATAGATACCCAATATAGTGGCTGGGGGGATAGCTGTCGTGGTAGCTCAGTGGAAGATCAATGAACGCGTAATTCGAAGGTTGGAGGTTCGGATCCTGCCCACGGCAAGTTATCTTTTCAAACACTTTTCTTTCTTCTCATTTACATTACAATTGGCCTAATAACTTCCCCTATACCTTTCTTTGCATTATTGCCTGTTGAATCTCATTATTATTGATTAAAACACAAAAAAACGAGCCCTTAAGTATACTTATGTTCCCCTTATTTATTAACGACGGTCTCGTACTGGCAGACTTCGTGCCTCTATGTTGTATACCGAGACTATTGGTCAGACTCCAGTTAGTAATAAGTTTACGTGCTATGTGACGCCAAAACAGGCTCATAAAGAGAGTGCCACACTCGCCGTCATGGCTACTAGTGGCGCTGACTGACACTCGCACGTTTAAATTGACATAGATACCCAATAAAGTGGCTGGGGGAAAGCTGTCGTGGTAGCTCAGTGGTAGAGCAACAAACGCGTTATTCGATGGTCGCAGGTTCGGATCCTCTTCACGGCAAGTTATCTTGATTTGATTGATTTGTGGGGTCTAACCTCCTAAAACCACCATATGATTATGAGAGACGCCGTAGTGGAGGACTCCGGAAATTTTGACCACCTGGTGTTCTTTAACGTGCACCCAATTCTGAGCACACGAGCCTACGACATTATCGCCTCCATCGGAAATGCAGCCACCGCAGTCGGGATTTGAACCCGCGACCTTCGGGTCAGCAGACGAGTACCTTAGCAACTAGACCAGCGAGGCGGGGCCACGGCAATTTATCTTTTCAAACACTTTTCTTTCTTCTCATTTACATTAGAATTGGCCTAATAACTTCCCCTATACCTTGCTTGGCATCATTGTCTGTAAGAACCCATTTTTATCGTGTAAAACGCGAAAAACGAGCCCTTAAGTATACACTTGTCTCCTTATTCAATAACGAGGGTCTCGCAATGGCAGACTTGGTGTCTCTGGGTTGTATACGTGACTCTATTTCTCAGCTGCCAGTTAGTAATAGGTTCACGTGCTACGTGACGCCAAAACAGGCTCATAAAGAGTGTGCCACACTCGCCGCCACGGCTAATAGTGCCGCTGACTGACACACGCACGTTGCAATAGACATATATACCCAATAAAGTGGCTGGGGGAATAGCTGTTGTGGTAGCTGAGTGGTAGAGCATCGAACGCGTTATTCAAAGGTCGCAGGTTCGAATCCTGCCCACGGCAAGTTATCTTTTCAACCGCTTTTCTTTCTTCTCATTTACATTACAATTGGCCTAATAACTTCCGCTATAACTTCCTTGGCATTTTTGTCTGTTATATCCCAATATAATTGTGTAAAACACGAAAAACGATCCCTTAAGTATACACTTGTTTCCCTTATTCATTAACGAGGGTCTCGTACTGGCAGACTTGGGGCCTCTGGGTTGTATACGGGAAACCATTGGTCAGCTGCCAGTTAGTAATAGGTTCACTTGATACGTGACGCCAAAACAGGCTCATAAAGAGTGTGCCACACTCATTACCACGGCTACTAGTGGCGCTGACTGACATTCCCGCGTTTAAATTGATATGATACCCAATAAAGTGGCTGGGGGGATAGCTGTCGTGGAAGCTCAGTGGTAGAGCATCCAATGCGTTATTCGAAGGTCGCAGGTTCGGATGCTGCCCACGGCAAGTTATCTTTTGAACCACTATTCTATCTTCTGATTTATATTACAATTGGCCTAAAAACTTCCCCTATACCTTCCTTGGGAATTTCGTCTGTTATATCCCAATATGATTGTGTAAAACACGAAAAACGAGCCCTTAAGCATACAGTTGTTTCCCTTATTCATTATCGTGGGTCTCGTACTGGCAGACTTGGTGTCTCTAGGTTGTATACGTGACTCCATTGGTGAGCTGCCAGTTAGTAATAGGTTCACGTGCTACGTGACTCTAAAAGAGGCTTATAAAGAGTGTGCCACATTCGCCGCCACGGCTACTAGTGGCGCTGACTGACACTCCCACGTTTAAATTGACATATATACCCGATAAAGTGGCTGGGGGGATAGCTGTTGTGGTAGCTGAGTGGTAGAGAATCGAACGCGTTATTCGAAGGTCGCCGGTTCGGATCCTGCCCACGGCTACTTATCTTTTCAACCACTTTTATGTCTTCTCATTTACATTACAATTGGCCTTATAATGTTTCTACAACTTCCTTGGCATTATTGTCTGTTAGATCCCATTATTATTGTGTAAAAGATGAAAAACGAGCCCTTAAGCGCACACTTGTTCCCCTTATTCATTAACGACGGTCTCGTACTGGCAGACTTCCTGCCTCTATGTTGTATACCGAGACTATTGATCAGACTCCAGTTAGTAATAAGTTTACGTGCTATGTGACGCCAAAACAGGCTCATAAAGAGAGTGCCACACTCGCCGTCATGGCTACTAGTGGCGCTGAGTGACACTCCCACGTTTAAATTGACATAGATACCCAATACATTGGCTGCGGGGATAGCTGTCGTGATAGCTCAGCGGTAGAACATCGAACGCGTTATTCGAAGGTCGCAGGTTTGGATGCTGCCCACGGCAAGTTATCTTTTGAACCACTATTCTATCTTCTGATTTATATTACAATTGGCCTAAAAACTTCCCCTATACCTTCCTTGGGAATTTCGTCTGTTATATCCCAATATGATTGTGTAAAACACGAAAAACGAGCCCTTAAGCATACAGTTGTTTCCCTTATTCATTATCGTGGGTCTCGTACTGGCAGACTTGGTGCCTCTAGGTTGTATACGGAGACTGTTGGTCAGCTGCCAGTTAGTAATAAGTTCACGTGCTACGTGACGCCAAAACAGGCTCATAAAGAGTGTGCCACACTCGCCGCCACGGCTAATAGTGCCGCTGACTGACACACGCACGTTGCAATAGACATATATACCCAATAAAGTGGCTGGGGGGATAGCTGTTGTGGTAGCTGAGTGGTAGAGAATCGAACGCGTTATTCAAAGGTCGCAGGTTCGGATCCTGCCCACGGCAACTTATCTTTTCAACCACATTTCTATCTTCTGATTTACATTACAATTGGCCTAATAACATCCCCTATACCTTCCTTCGCATTATTGTCTGTTAGATCCCATTATTATTCTGTAAAACACAAAAAATGAGCCCTTAAGTACACACGTGTTTCCGTTATTCATTAACGAGGGCCTCGTACTGGCAGACTTGGTGCCTCTAGGTTGTATACAGAAACTATTGGTCAGCTGCCAGTTAGTAATAAGTTTACGTGCTACGCAATGCCAAAAGAGGCTCATAAAGAGTGTGCTACACTCTCCGCCATGGCTACTAGTTACGCTGATTGACACTCCCACGTTTAAGTTGACAAAGATACCCAATACCCAATAAAGTTGCTGGGGGGATAGCTGTCGTGGTAGGTAAGTGATAGAGCATCGAACGCGTTATTAGAAGGTTGCAGGTTCGGATCCTACACACAGCAAGTGATCTTTTCACCCATTTTTGTTTCTTCTCATTTACATTACATTTGGCCTAATAACATCCCCTATACCTTCCTTGGCATTATTGTCTGTTAGACCACATTATTATTGTGTACAACACAAAAAACGAGCCCTGAAGTATACATTTGTTTTCCTTATTCATTAACGAGGGTCTCGTACTGGCAGACTTGGGGCCTCTAGGTTGAATATGGGGGACTATTGGTCAGCTGCCAGTTAGTAATAAGTGCACGTGCTACGTGACGCCAAAACAGGCTCATAAAGAGTGTGCCACACTCACCGCCATGGGTACTAGTGGCGCTGACTGACATTCCCACGTTTAAATTGACATAGATACCCAATAAAGTGGCTGCGGGGATAGCTGTCGTGGTAGCTCAGTGGTAGAGCATCGAACGCGTTATTCGAAGGTCGCAGGTTCGGATCCTGCCCACGGCAAGTTATGTTTTCACCCACTTGTCTTTCATCTATTTTATATTACAATTGGCCTAATAACTTCCCCTATACCTTCCTTGGTATTATTGCCTGTTGAATCCCATTATTGTTGATTAAAACACAAAAAACGAGCCCTTAAGTATACAAATGTTTCCCTTATTCATTAACGAGGGTCACGTACTGGCAGACTTGGTGCCTCTAGGTTGTATACGAGGGACGATTGGTCAGCTGCCGGTTAGTATTAAGTTTACGTGCTACGTGACGCCAAAACAGGCTCAAAAAGAGTGTGCCACACTCACCGCCATGGCTACTAGTGGCACTGACTGACACTCCCACGTTTAAATTTACATAGATACCCAATAAAGTGGCCGGGGGATAGCTGTCGTGGTAGCTGAGTGGTAGAGCATCGAACGCGTTATTCAAAGGTCGCAGGTTCGGATCCTGCCCACGGCAAGTTATCTTTTCAACCGCTTTTCTTTCTTCTCATTTACATTACAATTTACCTAATAACTTCCGCTATAACTTCCTTGGCATTTTTGTCTGTTATATCCCAATATTATTGTGTAAAACACGAAAAACGATCCCTTAGGTATACACTTGTTTCCCTTATTCATTAACGAGGGTCTCGTACTGGCAGACTTGGTGCCTCTGGGTTGTATACGGGAAACCATTGGTCAGCTGCCAGTTAGTAATAGGTTCACTTGATACGTGACGCCAAAACAGGCTTATAAAGAGTGTGCCACACTCGCCGCCACGGCTAATAGTGCCGCTGACTGACAAACGCACGTTGAAATTGACATATATACCCGATAAAGTGGCTGGGGGGATAGCTGTCGTGGTAGATCAGTGGTAGAGAATCGAGCGCGTTATTCGAAGGTCGCAGGTTTGGATCCTGCCCACGGCAAGTTATCTTTTCACCCACTTGTCTTTCATCTAATTTACATTAGAATTGGCCTTATAATTTCCCCTATACTTTTTTTGCATTATTGCCTGTTGAATCTCATTATTATTGATTAAAACACAAAAAAACGAGCCCTTAAGTATACTTATGTTCCCCTTATTTATTAACGACGGTCTCGTACTGGCAGACTTCGTGCCTCTATGTTGTATACCGAGACTATTGGTCAGACTCCAGTTAGTAATAAGTTTACGTGCTATGTGACGCCAAAACAGGCTCATAAAGAGAGTGCCACACTCGCCGTCACGGCTACTAGTGGCGCTGACTGACACTCGCACGTTTAAATTGACATAGATACCCAATAAAGTGGCTGGGGGAAAGCTGTCGTGGTAGCTCAGTGGTAGAGCAACAAAGCGTTATTCGATGGTCGCAGGTTCGGATCCTCTTCACGGCAAGTTATCTTGATTTGATTGATTTGTGGGGTCTAACCTCCTAAAACCACCATATGATTATGAGAGACGCCGTAGTGGAGGACTCCGGAAATTTTGACCACCTGGTGTTCTTTAACGTGCACCCAATTCTGAGCACACGAGCCTACGACATTACCGCCTCCATCGGAAATGCAGCCACCGCAGTCGGGATTTGAACCCGCGACCTGCGGCTCAGCAGCCGAGTACCTTAGCAACTGGACCAGCGAGGCGGGGCCACGGCAAATTATCTTTTCAAACACTTTTCTTTCTTCTCATTTACATTACAATTGGCCTAATAACTTCCCCTATACCTTGCTTGGCATCATTGTCTGTAAGAACCCATTTTTATTGTGTAAAACGCGAAAAACGAGCCCTTAAGTATACACTTGTCCCCTTATTCAATAACGAGGGTCTCGCACTGGCAGACTTGGTGTCTCTGGGTTGTATACGTGACTCTATTGCTCAGCTGCCAGTTAGTAATAAGTTCACGTGCTACGTGACGCCAAAACAGGCTCATAAAGAGTGTGCCACACTCGCCGCCACGGCTAATAGTGCCGCTGACTGACACACGCACGTTGCAATAGACATATATACCCAATAAAGTGGCTGGGGGGATAGCTGTTGTGGTAGCTGAGTGGTAGAGAATCGAACGCGTTATTCAAAGGTCGCAGGTTCGGATCCTGCCCACGGCAACTTATCTTTTCAACCACAATTCTATCTTCTGATTTACATTACAATTGGCCTAATAACATCCCCTATACCCTCCTTGGCATTATTGTCTGTTAGATCCCATTATTATTCTGTAAAACACAAAAAACGAGCCCTTAAGTACACACATGTTTCCGTTATTCATTAACGAGGGTCTCGTACTGGCAGACTTGGTGCCTCTAGGTTGTATACAGAAACTATTGGTCAGCTGCCAGTTAGTAATAAGTTTACGTGCTACGCAATGCCAAAAGAGGCTCATAAAGAGTGTGCTACACTCTCCGCCATGGCTACTAGTTACGCTGATTGACACTCCCACGTTTAAGTTGACAAAGATACCCAATACCCAATAAAGTTGCTGGGGGGATAGCTGTCGTGGTAGGTAAGTGATAGAGCATCGAACGCGTTATTAGAAGGTTGCAGGTTCGGATCCTACACACAGCAAGTGATCTTTTCACCCATTTTTGTTTCTTCTCATTTACATTACATTTGGCCTAATAACATCCCCTATACCTTCCTTGGCATTATTGTCTGTTAGACCACATTATTATTGTGTACAACACAAAAAACGAGCCCTGAAGTATACATTTGTTTTCCTTATTCATTAACGAGGGTCTCGTACTGGCAGACTTGGGGCCTCTAGGTTGAATATGGGGGACTATTGGTCAGCTGCCAGTTAGTAATAAGTGCACGTGCTACGTGACGCCAAAACAGGCTCATAAAGAGTGTGCCACACTCACCGCCATGGGTACTAGTGGCGCTGACGGACATTCCCACGTTTAAATTGACATAGATACCCAATAAAGTGGCTGCGGGGATAGCTGTCGTGGTAGCTCAGTGGTAGAGCATCGAACGCGTTATTCGAAGGTCGCAGGTTAGGATCCTGCCCACGGCAAGTTATGTTTTCACCCACTTGTCTTTCATCTAATTTATATTACAATTGGCCTAATAACTTCCCCTATACCTTCCGTGGTATTATTGCCTGTTGAATCCCATTATTGTTGATTAAAACACAAAAAACGAGCCCTTAAGTGTACAAATGTTTCCCTTATTCATTAACGAGGGTCACGTACTGGCAGACTTGGTGCCTCTAGGTTGTATACGAGGGACGATTGGTCAGCTGCCGGTTAGTATTAAGTTTACGTGCTACGTGACGCCAAAACAGGCTCAAAAAGAGTGTGCCACACTCACCGCCATGGCTACTAGTGGCGCTGACTGACACTCCCACGTTTAAATTTACATAGATACCAAATAAAGTGGCCGGGGGATAGCTGTCGTGGTAGCTGAGTGGTAGAGCATCGAACGCGTTATTCAAAGGTCGCAGGTTCGGATCCTGCCCACGGCAAGTTATCTTTTCAACCGCTTTTCTTTCTTCTCATTTACATTACAATTTACCTAATAACTTCCGCTATAACTTCCTTGGCATTTTTGTCTGTTATATCCCAATATTATTGTGTAAAACACGAAAAACGATCCCTTAGGTATACACTTGTTTCCCTTATTCATTAACGAGGGTCTCGTACTGGCAGACTTGGTGCCTCTGGGTTGTATACGGGAAACCATTGGTCAGCTGCCAGTTAGTAATAGGTTCACTTGATACGTGACGCCAAAACAGGCTCATAAAGAGTGTGCCACACTCATTACCACGGCTACTAGTGGCGCTGACTGACATTCCCACGTTTAAATTGATATGATACCCAATAAAGTGGCTGGGGGGATAGCTGTCGTGGAAGCTCAATGGTAGAGCATCCAACGCGTTATTCGGAAGTCGCAGGTTCGGATCCTGCCCACGGCAAGTTTTCTTTTCACCCACTTTTCTTTCTTCTCACTTATATTACAATTGGCCTACAAACTTCCCCTATTCCTTCCTCGGCATTATTGTCTGTTAGATGCCATTATATTGTGTAAAACGCGAAAAACGAGCCCTGAAGTATACACTTGTTTCCCTTATTCATTAACGAGGGTCTCGTACGGGCAGACTTGGTGCATCTAGGTTGAATATGGGGGTCTATTGGTCAGCTGCCAGTTAGTATTAAGTTCACGTGCTACGTGACGCCAAAACAGGCTCATAAAGAGTGTGCCACACTCACCGCCATGGCTACTAGTGGCGCTGAGTGACACTCCCACGTTTAAATTGACATAGATACCCAATAAAGTGGCAGGGGGATAGCTGTCATGGTAGCTGAGTGGTAGAGCATCGAACGCGTTATTCAAAGGTCGCAGGTTCGAATCCTGCCCACGGCAAGTTATGTTTTCACCCACTTGTCTTTCATCTAATTTATATTACAATTGGCCTAATAACTTCCCCTATACCTTGCTTGGCATCATTGTCTGTAAGAACACATTTTTATTGTGTAAAACACGAAAAACGAGCCCTTAAGTATACACTTGTACCCTTTATTCAATAACGAGGGTCTCGTACTGGCAGACTTGGTGTCTCTAGGTTGTATACGTGACTCCATTGGTCAGCTGCCAGTTAGTAATAGGTTCACGTGCTACGTGACTCTAAAAGAGGCTTATAAAGAGTGTGCCACATTCGCCGCCACGGCTACTAGTGGCGCTGACTGACACTCCCACGTTTAAATTGACATATATACCCGATAAAGTGGCTGGGGGGATAGCTGTTGTGGTAGCTGAGTGGTAGAGAATCGAACGCGTTATTCGAAGGTCGCCGGTTCGGATCCTGCCCACGGCTACTTATCTTTTCAACCTCTTTTGTGTCTTCTCATTTACATTAAATTGGCCTTATAATGTTTCTACAACTTCCTTGGCATTATTGTCTGTTAGATCCCATTATTATTGTGTAAAAGATGAAAAACGAGCCCTTAAGCGCACACTTGTTCCCCTTATTCATTAACGACGGTCTCGTACTGGCAGACTTCCTGCCTCTATGTTGTATACCGAGACTATTGATCAGACTCCAGTTAGTAATAAGTTTACGTGCTATGTGACGCCAAAACAGGCTCATAAAGAGAGTGCCACACTCGCCGTCATGGCTACTAGTGGCGCTGAGTGACACTCCCACGTTTAAATTGACATAGATACCCAATACAGTGGCTGCGGGGATAGCTGTCGTGGTAGCTCAGCGGTAGATCATTGAACGCGTTATTCGAAGGTCGCAGGTTCGGATGCTGCCCACGGCAAGTTATCTTTTCAACCACTATTCTATCTTCTGATTTATATTACAATTGGCCTAAAAACTTCCCCTATACCTTCCTTGGGAATTTCGTCTGTTATATCCCAATATGATTGTGTAAAACACGAAAAACGAGCCCTTAAGCATACAGTTGTTTCCCTTATTCATTATCGTGGGTCTCGTACTGGCAGACTTGGTGCCTCTAGGTTGTATACGGAGACTGTTGGTCAGCTGCCAGTTAGTAATAAGTTTACGTGCTACGTTACGCCAAAACAGGCTCATAAAGAGTGTGCCACACTCGCCGCCACGGCTAATAGTGCCGGTGACTGAAACACGCACGTTGAAATTGACATATATACCCGATAAAGTGGCTGGGGCGATAGATGTCGTGGTAGATCAGTGGTAGAGAATCGAACGCGTTATTCGAAGGTCGCAGGTTTGGACCCTGCCCAAGGCAAGTTATCTTTTCACCCACTTTTCTTTCTTCTTATTTATATTACAAATGGCCTACTAACTTCCCCTAATCCTCCTTCCTTGGCATTACTGTCTGTTAGATGCCATTAATATTGTGTAAAACACGAAAAACGAACCCTGAGGTATTGTTTCCCTTATTCATTAACGAGGGTCTCGTACGGGCAGACTTGGTGCCTCTAGGTTGAATATGGGGGTCTATTGGTCAGCTGCCAGTTAGTAATAAGTTCACGTGCTACGTGACGCCAAAACAGGCTCATAAAGAGTGTGCCACACTCACCGCCATGACTAATAGTGGCGCTGACTGACACTCCCACGTTTAAATTGACATAGATACCCAATAAAGTGGCTGCGGGGATAGCTGTCGTGGTAGCTCAGTGGTAGAGCATCGAACGCGTTATTCGAAGGTCGCAGGTTCGGATCCTGCCCGCGGCAAGTTATCTTTTCAAACACTTTTCTTTCTTGTCATTTACATTACAATTGCCCTAATAACGTCCCCTACAACTTCCTTGGCATCATTGTCTGTTAGATCCCATTATTACTGTGTAAAACATGAAAAACTAGCCCTTAAGTGCACGCTTGTTCCTCTTATTCATTAACGACGGTCTCGTACTGGCAGACTTCGTGCCTCTATGTTGCATACCGAGACTATTGGTCAGCTGCCAGTTAGTAATAAGTTTATTTGCTACGTGACGCCAAAACAGGCTTATAAAGAGTGTGCCACACTCGCCGCCACGGCTAATAGTGCCGCTGACTGACACACGCACGTTGAATTTGACATATATAGCCGATAAAGTGGCTGGGGGGATAGCTGTCGTGATAGATCAGTGGTAGAGAATCGAGCGCGTTAATCGAAGGTCGCAGGTTTGGATCCTGCCCACGGCAAGTTATCTTTTCGCCCAATTTTCTTTCTTCTTATTTGCATTACCATTGGCCTACTAACTTCCCCTATTCCTTCCTTGGCATTATTGTCTGTTAGATGCCATTAATATTGTGTAAAACACGAAAAACGAGCCCTGAAGTATACAATTGTTTCTCTTATCTATTAACGAGGGTCTCGTACGGGCAGACTTGGTGTCTCTAGGTTGAATATGGGGGTTTATTGGTAAGCTGCCAGTTAGTAATAAGATCACCTGCTACGTGACGCCAAAACAGGCTTATAAAGAGTGTGCCACACTCACGGCCATGACTACTAGTGGCGCTGACTGACACTCCCACGTTTAAATTGACATAGATACCCAATAAAGTGGCTGCGGGGATAGCTGTCGTGGTAGCTCAGTGGAAGATCAACGAACGCGTTATTCGAAGGTCGGAGGTTCGGATCCTACCCACGGCAAGTTATCTTTTCAAACACTTTTATTTCTTCTCATTTACATTACAATTGCCCTAATAACTTCCCCTATACCTTTATTTGCATTATTGCCTGTTGAATCTCATTATTATTGATTAAAACACAAAAAACGAGCCCTTAAGTATACTCATGTTTCCCTTATTCATTAACGAGGGTCTCCTTCTGGCAGACTTGGTGCCTCTAGGTTGTATAAGGGGGACTATTGGTCAGCTGCCGGTTAGTATTAAGTTTACGTGCTACGTGACGCCAAAACAGGCTCATAAAGAGAGTGTCACACTCGCCGTCACGGCTACTAGTGGCGCTGACTGACACTCGCACGTTTAAATTGACATAGATACCCAATAAAGTGGCTGGGGGAAAGCTGTCGTGGTAGCTCAGTGGTAGAGCAACAAACGCGTTATTCGATGGTCGCAGGTTCGGATCCTCTTCACGGCAAGTTATCTTGATTTGATTGATTTGTGGGGTCTAACCTCCTAAAACCACCATATGATTATGAGAGACGCCGTAGTGGAGGACTCCGGAAATTTTGACCACCTGGTGTTCTTTAACGTGCACCCAATTCTGAGCACACGAGCCTACGACATTACCGCCTCCATCGGAAATGCAGCCACCGCAGTCGGGATATGAACCCGCGACCTGCGGCTCAGCAGCCGAGTACCTCAGCAACTAGACCAGCGAGGCGGGGCCACGGCAAATTATCTTTTCAAACACTTTTCTTTCTTCTCATTTACATTACAATTGGCCTAATAACTTCCCCTATACCTTGCTTGGCATCATTGTCTGTAAGAACCCATTTTTATTGTGTAAAACGCGAAAAACGAGCCCTTAAGTATACACTTGTCCCCTTATTCAATAACGAGGGTCTCGCACTGGCAGACTTGGTGTCTCTGGGTTGTATACGTGACTCTATTGCTCAGCAGCCAGTTAGTAATAAGTTCACGTGCTACGTGACGCCAAAACAGGCTCATAAAGAGTGTGCCACACTCGCCGCCACGGCTAATAGTGCCGCTGACTGACACACGCACGTTGCAATAGACATATATACCCAATAAAGTGGCTGGGGGGATAGCTGTTGTGGTAGCTGAGTGGTAGAGAATCGAACGCGTTATTCAAAGGTCGCAGGTTCGGATCCTGCCCACGGCAACTTATCTTTTCAACCACATTTCTATCTTCTGATTTACATTACAATTGGCCTAATAACATCCCCTATACCTTCCTTGGCATTATTGTCTGTTAGATCCCATTATTATTCTGTAAAACACAAAAAACGAGCCCTTGAGTACACACGTGTTTCCGTTATTCATTAACGAGGGCCTCGTACTGGCAGACTTGGTGCCTCTAGGTTGTATACAGAAACTATTGGTCAGCTGCCAGTTAGTAATAAGTTTACGTGCTACGCAATGCCAAAAGAGGCTCATAAAGAGTGTGCTACACTCTCCGCCATGGCTACTAGTTACGCTGATTGACACTCCCACGTTTAAGTTGACAAAGATACCCAATACCCAATAAAGTTGCTGGGGGGATAGCTGTCGTGGTAGGTAAGTGATAGAGCATCGAACGCGTTATTAGAAGGTTGCAGGTTCGGATCCTACACACAGCAAGTGATCTTTTCACCCATTTTTGTTTCTTCTCATTTACATTACATTTGGCCTAATAACATCCCCTATACCTTCCTTGGCATTATTGTCGGTTAGACCACATTATTATTGTGTACAACACAAAAAACGAGCCCTGAAGTATACATTTGTTTTCCTTATTCATTAACGAGGGTCTCTTACTGGCAGACTTGGGGCCTCTAAGTTGAATATGGGGGACTATTGGTCAGCTGCCAGTTAGTAATAAGTGCACGTGCTACGTGACGCCAAAACAGGCTCATAAAGAGTGTGCCACACTCACCGCCATGGGTACTAGTGGCGCTGACTGACATTCCCACGTTTAAATTGACATAGATACCCAATAAAGTGGCTGCGGGGATAGCTGTCGTGGTAGCTCAGTGGTAGAGCATCGAACGCGTTATTCGAAGGTCGCAGGTTCGGATCCTGCCCACGCAAGGTATGTTTTCACCCACTTGTCTTTCATCTAATTTATATTACAATTGGCCTAATAACTTCCCCTATACCTTCCTTGGTATTGTTGCCTGTTGAATCCCATTATTGTTGATTAAAACACAAAAAACGAGCCCTTAAGTATACAAATGTTTCCCTTATTCATTAACGAGGGTCACGTACTGGCAGACTTGGTGCCTCTAGGTTGTATACGAGGGACGATTGGTCAGCTGCCGGTTAGTATTAAGTTTACGTGCTACGTGACGCCAAAACAGGCTCAAAAAGAGTGTGCCACACTCACCGCCATGGCTACTAGTGGCGCTGACTGACACTCCCACGTTTAAATTTACATAGATACCCAATAAAGTGGCCGGGGGATAGCTGTCGTGGTAGCTGAGTGGTAGAGAATCGAACGCGTTATTCAAAGGTCGCAGGTTCGGATCCTGCCCACGGCAAGTTATCTTTTCAACCGCTTTTCTTTCTTCTCATTTACATTACAATTTACCTAATAACTTCCGCTATAACTTCCTTGGCATTTTTGTCTGTTATATCCCAATATTATTGTGTAAAACACGAAAAACGATCCCTAGGTATACACTTGTTTCCCTTATTCATTAACGAGGGTCTCGTACTGGCAGACTTGGTGCCTCTGGGTTGTATACGGGAAACCATTGGTCAGCTGCCAGTTAGTAATAGGTTCACTTGATACGTGACGCCAAAACAGGCTCATAAAGAGTGTGCCACACTCGCCGCCACGGCTAATAGTGCCGCTGACTGACAAACGCACGTTGAAATTGACATATATACCCGATAAAGTGGCTGGGGGATAGCTGTCGTGGTAGATCAGTGGTAGAGAATCGAGCGCGTTATTCGAAGGTCGCAGGTTTGGATCCTGCCCACGGCAAGTTATCTTTTCACCCACTTGTCTTTCATCTAATTTACATTAGAATTGGCCTAATAACTTCCCCTATACTTTTTTTGCATTATTGCCTGTTGAATCTCATTATTATTGATTAAAACACAAAAAAACGAGCCCTTAAGTATACTTATGTTCCCCTTATTATTAACGACGGTCTCGTACTGGCAGACTTCGTGCCTCTATGTTGTATACCGAGACTATTGGTCAGACTCCAGTTAGTAATAAGTTTACGTGCTATGTGACGCCAAAACAGGCTCATAAAGAGAGTGCCACACTCGCCGTCACGGCTACTAGTGGCGCTGACTGACACTCGCACGTTTAAATTGACATAGATACCCAATAAAGTGGCTGGGGGAAAGCTGTCGTGGTAGCTCAGTGGTAGAGCAACAAACGCGTTATTCGATGGTCGCAGGTTCGGATCCTCTTCACGGCAAGTTATCTTGATTTGATTGATTTGTGGGGTCTAACCTCCTAAAACCACCATATGATTATGAGAGACGCCGTAGTGGAGGACTCCGGAAATTTTGACCACCTGGTGTTCTTTAACGTGCACCCAATTCTGAGCACACGAGCCTACGACATTACCGCCTCCATCGGAAATGCAGCCACCGCAGTCGGGATTTGAACCCGCGACCTGCGGCTCAGCAGCCGAGTACCTTAGCAACTAGACCAGCGAGGTGGGGCCACGGCAAATTATCTTTTCAAACACCTTTCTTTCTTCTCATTTACATTACAATTGGCCTAATAACTTCCCCTATACCTTGCTTGGCATCATTGTCTGTAAGAACCCATTTTTATTGTGTAAAACGCGAAAAACGAGCCCTTAAGTATACACTTGTCCCCTTATTCAATAACGACGGTCTCGCACTGGCAGACTTGGTGTCTCTGGGTTGTATACGTGACTCTATTGCTCAGCTGCCACTTAGTAATAAGTTCACGTGCTACGTGACGCCAAAACAGGCTCATAAAGAGTGTGCCACACTCGCCGCCACGGCTAATAGTGCCGCTGACTGACACACGCACGTTGCAATAGACATATATACCCTATAAAGTGGCTGGGGGGATAGCTGTTGTGGTAGCTGAGTGGTAGAGAATCGAACGCGTTATTCAAAGGTCGCAGGTTCGGATCCTGCCCACGGCAACTTATCTTTTCAACCACATTTCTATCTTCTGATTTACATTACAATTGGCCTAATAACATCCCCTATACCTTCCTTGGCATTATTGTCTGTTAGATCCCATTATTATTCTGTAAAACACAAAAAACGAGCCCTTAAGTACACACGTGTTTCCGTTATTCATTAACGAGGGTCTCGTACTGGCAGACTTGGTGCCTCTAGGTTGTATACAGAAACTATTGGTCAGCTGCCAGTTAGTAATAAGTTTACGTGCTACGCAATGACAAAAGAGGCTCATAAAGAGTGTGCTACACTCTCCGCCATGGCTACTAGTTACGCTGATTGACACTCCCACGTTTAAGTTGACAAAGATACCCAATACCCAATAAAGTTGCTAGGGGGATAGCTGTCGTGGTAGGTAAGTGATAGAGCATCGAACGCGTTATTAGAAGGTTGCAGGTTCGGATCCTACACACAGCAAGTGATCTTTTCACCCATTTTTGTTTCTTCTCATTTACATTACATTTGGCCTAATAACATCCCCTATACCTTCCTTGGCATTATTGTCTGTTAGACCACATTATTATTGTGTACAACACAAAAAACGAGCCCTGAAGTATACATTTGTTTTCCTTATTCATTAACGAGGGTCTCGTACTGGCAGACTTGGGGCCTCTAGGTTGAATATGGGGGACTATTGGTCAGCTGCCAGTTAGTAATAAGTGCACGTGCTACGTGACGCCAAAACAGGCTCATAAAGAGTGTGCCACACTCACCGCCATGGGTACTAGTGGCGCTGACGGACATTCCCACGTTTAAATTGACATAGATACCCAATAAAGTGGCTGCGGGGATAGCTGTCGTGGTAGCTCAGTGGTAGAGCATCGAACGCGTTATTCGAAGGTCGCAGGTTCGGATCCTGCCCACGGCAAGTT